>NC_068293.1:36426750-36646750 GCF_025860055.1 Xyrauchen texanus | reverse complement strand
TTTGGATTGGTTTTGATCCATGTGGCGCGTCTTGCCGTGCAGACCGGACAGCGCTCGGTTCCGTATGTGAATGTGCCCCGTGGGCGTCTGTTCGTCGGCAGCTGTGCGGATAGGACAGCATCCTCAGCGTTTCCTCACTTCCAAATGAAGTATTCCCAATGGTTTCAGTTGTATTTGCTCTTGCAATAGCTTTTGAATGTGTGCTAATGATAGATGAATAGAAAAAAACATTGTCACGATATGTCAAAAGAATTACAAGGCATTTCTATAAATATTTTGAAAACAGTTTTAAAGCGTTTAAGTTATAAAGGATAATAATAATAATAATAATAATTATTATTATTATTATAGTAAAAATAATATGTGATAGACTGATACCCATCACATTATATATCGTTTACATCTTATATTAATATTAATTGGCTGCATTAGGTCATTTGTGAGTTTATCGGCATGTAAATGTGCACAATTGGCAGTAAAACAGAAGTGATCATTGCACCCAGTGTAAGTTTCCAAATATATATAAAGCCTTGGAAATGTGTAGTGCGCTATATATATATATATATATATATATATATATATATATATATATATATATATATATATATATTATTTTTTTTTATACATAAGCCATTACAACTCCATATCCATTCAACCTCTATATTTTAACTGGCTGATATTTGGCCATTTATGAGATGATTGGTACTTTGCCTGATTGGCAAACTTACAGAAGTTGTCATCGCACCTAGTGTCAGTTGGAAAACAATTCTGGAGTGGCTTGTAAATATATAATGTATATTTTCTGTTTTCTTTTTTAAGTATTGAGTAAAAGAAGTGTTTATTTAAATTAAGCAATTTTACACATATTGTACAACTAATCAACAACAATAATAGTCCCATAAATTCCCATAAACATTAGTAATAGTTGATGATGCATCGTGTTTGGGTCATTATTTGAATAATATTTTGAATGTGGTAATGGGACATTTTATTTTGAATTGTGTTTTCTGTATTGTGAAGATATGACTCATTGTTTGCCACCTCACTATATATACACTAAGCCCCCCAATATACCATCTCAGATGTTACTAATATTAAATGCAGGGTGGTGAACTTTGGTCATGCCTGTTTTCCTTCACTAATATTTTCCTTTACTCTTCAAAAGACCCTGCAATTAATCACATTTAGGTTAAAGGCACTGTCACCATTTAGAGTCTATTCGCACCCATCCGTTGAAGCGCTTTTAGACTTAAGAGTGAAAAGCATCAAGTCAATAGGTCTCATTAGGAAATGAAAGCATTGAAAAGGAAACATTGAAGACATCTGTATCTGTGAGAAGGCAGTGTGTGTAGGGGGAGCAGTTGTATTCTATTGGGATTTGTTGTATGCAGTTAAAATATTTTACACTTTGTGATAATCTGTAAGGAAGGAATCTTGATCTTGATCTTCTTTTTGGAGCTTCAAAGTTCTGGCCACCATACACGTGTATTAAATGGACCTATAGAACTTAGAAATTCTTCTAAAAATCTTTGTTTGTGTTCAGCAGAAGAAAGTCAAACACATCTTGGATGGTATAAGGGTGAGTAAAGGATGAGAGAATTTTTATTTTTGGGTGAACTATCCTTTAATTGGCCAACATTTAAAGCATTTTATTGTGTAGCCCTCTACTTAAATGGATAGTTTGCTCATAATTTACTTGCCCTTGTTCCAAACCTGCATGGCTTTCTTCTGTTGAAAACAAAATAAATTTTAATGAAAGTTATTGCCGCTCTTGTCAATACAATGAAAGTGAATAGCAAAATTCAGCATTTTGCCTGATAACATCTCAATGTGTGTTCCATGGCAGAAAGAAATTCAAATGGGGTTTGAACAACATGAAAGGGAGAAATAATGACAGAATGTTCATTTTTGGCCAAACTATTGGCCATACAATCCAAGTATGTAGATTGTATCCCTCCTAGTAGTGGTGCACGCAGTATGTTCATATGGAAAACAGCTGTCCTTCAAATATTTGGTTGCTATTTTAGCACAGGATGATAGGTTGCTTACACTTCAAGTTAAGCTCCTTGTTAATAGTTTCATCCCACGATATTGGACAGATCTCAATGTGAATCCATTATTCATTTAGATTGATAAGCGTCCGCTGTGGGGCACCATAAGTACATGCTGTGAGTGCTCTCAGCATGTTGCGTGAAGCCCTGGCCTTAGATCTCCAGCGTTAGGAGCCCAGCTTGCTGGGGGGAGCGATAGCTCTGGATAAATTGCTGCCTAAGTGCCATCCATGCTGACACTGAATTGTTTTCAACAAGGCACCCTTCACTTGGGCCTAGGCCTCAGTCATCCATTAGTGCTGTGCAGTGGGGCATGCTCATTAGAGTTCATACACTCACTCTTCAATACGTGCTCTCAGCCTAGCTGGGTGGCTGTTCTTACTCACTTCTAGTGCACTGACACTCATGAAGACTTAGCAGCATCTGTCATGATTTACTGCCACTAAAAGAATATTAATTGAGACCTGGCATTTACATTGTTTAAATGTTGAGTTTACGAATGTTCTCTGGAGTGTCACATAGCATAGATGTCATAAAAGACAATGTGTTTTAAAGGGAGAATGATCCTACACTGTAAAAAAAATCCTGTTAAATTGACGGTAAAAAAATTGGCAGCTGTGGTTGCCAGAAATTCACCGTAAAAAATACGGTAACCACGTTTCAGGCTTTACAGGATGTAATTTTGATGCCTGTATTTTACGGTGCATTTCTGTCGTTTATGTTATTAAATAATAAACTTAATATATTAACCTTCTGGAACTGTAAAAATTTGCTTTTCACTTAATGTATTGTTAATCACCATAGTTATTACTGAAGGGCACATGATGACATGTAGTTCATCAATAGAGGCACTTCCAGGAGAAATGACCAACAAACATGTAGAGACAGAGCTCAGTGTTACTCACACAATCACTAAACACCATCAGGGTAACACATGTGAAATTAAAATAATGTAATAAATATAAACTAAACTACATCAAATATAACACACAACACTGATAACTGATATTAAACATTTGAAGAAACATATCTATTCCCATAAAATATAATGAAATGAACCGGGTCAAGCAGGGAATTCTGGGAATGCCCTATTATTGTTTTTTACTGTAATTTTATCAATAATTTACCATAAAAAGTACATGTAGTCTCTTGTTAAACATAATATAATTGTTAATTAAACAGAAAATCATACTTTTTACATTAAAAAATATATATTTAAAAATGTTACTGTATATTTTAAGGTTACTCATTAATCAATTATTAGTTTTTTACTGTAGTTAATGGTGACTGAGGCGGTACAATACAATACAATGCAATACAATACAAGTTAAGCTCAATCAACAGCATTTGTGGCATAATAATGATTACCAAAAAAAAATATTTTGACTTCTTTAAAAAAAGCATGTGTAGGTTCCAGTGAGGCATTTACAATGGAAGTGAATGGGGCCAATTTATTAATAAGAAAATACTCACTTTTTCAAAAGTACTATAGCCACAAGACACTGCAAATGTGTGTGTTAACATGATTTTAGTGTGAAAACATCGCTTACTAACCTTTTCTGTGTAGTTATAGCCAGTTTTACAATTTCGTAGGAATGATGATTTGTGTCAACAAACCCTAAAACCCTAAAATTAAGATATAAACAACATTATAGCTCAAATAATACATTCGTTTTAACAGAAGAATTGATGGGAGTGCCTTTATAAAAATAATAAGCTTCACATTTCTGCCTTTAAACCCTCCAAAATTGGCCCCATTCACTTCCATTGTAAGTTCCTCACTGTATACTCGATTTTGCTTTTTTTTTTTTAAAGAAAAGGAGGATCGATATGAAATTATTTTTTTGTGGTAATAATCAATGTTGATTGAGCTTAACTTTTATTGAACCCAGAAAATTCCTTTAAATGAATTAATCCAGAAAAATGTATTTGGTTAATTTTAGTTTGTAAAAATGCAATTGTTCATTATCATTTCATGTATTAACTAATGTTAACACAATCACAGCTAATTTAAAAGAATATATATATAAAAAAAAAAAGAATAAAGAATAAAAACTGCTGTAAAACTAAAGTATTCATTGTTAGTTCATGTTAACTAATGTAGTTAACTAATGTTAAAGAAAACAACCATGTTGTAAAGTGTTAAAAAACAACAACATAAGCATTGTATGGATAAGCATGCTTTTAATGTAGAACACCTCAAAACATGACTCTCAAAACACATGTTCAATGAGATATCGTTAAGGTCAGAATGGTCTCAATATGAATATATTCACAAAATATGATTCACAAATGCGTAACATAATTCACATTAACAGAAAAATGTATATGTTAACAAAACACGAATCATATGCATAACCACATTCACATTCAAAAGATATGATTCACAAATGCAAAGTGCAATTCATAAATATACAAGCGTGTTCACACATTTTTTTTAATGTCTTTACATTTATCCATATTATACATTTGTGCAACCATCTTTTTTGGATCCCATAAATACGTCATGGAGATATATTTTTTATGTGAAATACTGTAGGTTACACATTTTTTAATGTTTATTTTGAGTCTATTTTAACCCCATAGATGTATAGACCCTCACATCAAATGTTTCTGTGGCTATGACATGTGGGCCTTTTCCCCATCTCAGGCTCATTATTCATAGAATTTCCAGACTGTCATCTCACATAACAGACAAATGAGCAAAGTGAGCTCGGTAACACATTAGTATGCATTACGGTGTCTCTGACAAAGTTTGCAAAAAACATTATGTGCGTGTGTGTTTGTGATCATCGTACATCCATAATCCTTGGATCCATTTAAGGAAGCAGTGGGTGAATTAAAGTGAAATGCAGAAGTAGATCTTCTAGCATGCACACCTACCATCCCACTCCCACACACAGCTCCATTACCCCACCTCCCTCCCTCCCCTGCAGCCAATCTGGCTTTTATCACTGCTGCTGCTGTGGATGCAGATCCTGACAGTGGCAGCTGTAAAGGCAGTATCCCGGCAGAAACAAATGAGGCCTGTGCTGTGAGAGGCCACCTACGCGTGCTGCAGAGGTGGAGTGTGGTATTTGACTCTCCCAGCAGCCCAGGAGCCTGACAGGCACTCTCTTATAGTCGCCAATCTTGGATCCAGCCACACATTTCTGTCTCCCCCTGCTGTGGCAACCAGTGTTGGGGAGTAACTAACTAAAAGTAGCCATGCTTCTAACTTCAAGAGATAGTTCACCTTTCCTCCGTGGAACACAAAAGGAGATGTTTGGCAGAATGTTCAGTCTCAGTCACCATTCACTTCTATTGCATTGTTTTTCCATATAATGAAAGTAAATGGTAACTAATGGTAAAATATTCTGCCTAGTGTCTGGTTTTTTGTTCCATAGAAGAATGGCATACATTTTTGGTGCAACATGAGGTACATGTTGAAAAAATCTTCATTTGTGGATCCCTTTTTCAGCGATTAGCTGTGCACTGTGACAAAAAAACTAAATCGCAGTTTTTTCATCACATTTTATTGCACCTACAGCTTTACAGCAAAGCAAAACTGAGATTAATAATCAAAAGCAATCACCTAAAATAAACACTCTCATGAAGCATTTGAAGGTCGTTTAGATGGCTAATTTCAATGAACCAGTTCAAAAAAACAATTTACAGATTCATTTGAGTTTCAGGACAGATGGCAGCACAACATTTTATGCCTTTTTTGTAGCACTATTCTAATAACTTTATTATAAAATTTAGTTAAATTATGTTTTTCATAACTATGTTTTCGACTCTATTTTATAAATGATATTGTCTATCAAAAGTGCCATGTAATGATGTCACTCTAGTTGAGATCCTCATTATTTTTGTGACAGATAAACACTGCTCTGATATGGTAGTTGCCGTTGTATAAATTCGCTATTCACAATCAGTCATGATTAATTTAATCCAAGAGTGAAAATGTGCAATAAAAAGATGGTTACTCAGATTAAGTGAGTAGTATTCTGCTGGTCATGTGATTCTAAAATGGCAGCACCCATGAGGGCGCCCCTCCCCCGTGTAGAATAAAGCAGCATTTGTAAGGTTACTGATATGACTAGAGTCCTCATCTCATGTGAGTGGTCACGATTTTATACATATGTTTTAAAATTACAAATAATTTCTTTAGGAGTAAAACTTTTTAATATTGAAAAAAATTGCTGAGTGCACCTTTAAAGCACCTTTTAATTTGCAGCTTGTGGTGTAGCTAACAGTTTGTGGCAGGGCAGAGGGCGGGGCCAGGTCGTGATCATACACACCCGGTCCTGTATTAGGCTAATTATGCCTCCGTGAGGGTTAAAGACTGACTGCAGAGTATCATGCGGGAGAGAGAGATCGTTTACGGGCATGTCCGTCATGTGTGTGTTTATGTTGTCTTTTAAGTTTACTATTAAAATATGATTTACATCGTCAAGCCGGTTCTCGCCTCCTCCTTTCCATTGAATACCTTTACACAGTTGTTTTTAAAGAGTAGTGTGACTGCAGTCACAACCATTTTAAATTATCAGTAAAGTAAAGGAATGTTCCGGGATCAATACAAGTTAAGCTCAATCGACAGCATTCGTGGCATGATTTTGATTACCACAAAAATTTATTTCCTAACAAGCTACAGTTTTTAAGTAGCTTCCCAATGTGCTCTCTTTCTCTCTAGTTCTTTTGATTCTGCCCTGTTTTATTTCCTGTAATTGCTTAGTTTGTTCCCTCCTTTCTCAGGTATGGCAGCGACTTTACCCAGAACCCTTGGGGAGTTGCAGCTCTACCGCATCCTTCAGAGAGCCAACCTGCTCTGCTACTACGACGCATTCATTCAGCAGGGTGGCGATGATGTTCAACAGCTCTGCGAGGCTGGCGAGGATGAGTTTCTTGAGATCATGGCACTCGTGGGCATGGCTAGCAAACCACTGCACGTCAGACGCCTACAGAAAGCTCTGCGCGACTGGGTCACAAACCCCGCCCTTTTCAATCAACCTCTCACTTCCCTGCCCGTCTGCAGTATCCCAGTCTACAAGCTGCCTGAGGGGTCACCTACATTGTTGCCAGGTAATGGTGCCCGGGGTGATACCCAAGTGAAAGTGCCCAAGTGTTTGGCAGCTGCTTGTGTGGACCCAGGAAAGGGAGAGCCAGGCAATGGGAGTTCTTCGGCTACTGTTTCACCCCTCCAAAGTGGCAGCGAGCCACGGTTTTGGGCCAGTCATGGTACGGAGAGCGAGCACAGTCTATCCCCGGCAGAACTGGGCTCCCCGTCTTCCCCTCGAGATGGGCTTGAGGCACTTGATGCGGCCGCTGTTCAGTCTGTGGCAGAGTGCGTAGAAAGAATTGCACAGACTTTGCCCAAAAGTGACCCAGGAGAGGTTAAAGAACAATTAAAGGGCAATAAAAAGCTAGCCAAAATGATCAGTCACATCTTTGATTTAAGTGAAGAGGATCCCCACAGAGAGGAGGAAATCCGCAAGTTTAGTGCCATATATGGCAGATTCGACTCTAAGAGAAAAGATGGAAAGCATCTGACTCTGCATGAGGTACGTAATATGGTGCTCTCACCTCTTTGAGTGGTTTTGGTGTTTAACCCTTATGCTGCATTTTTATTTTCGTTTTTTCTTAATCCAACTGGAATAAAATTCCTTGACTTTGTTCACATATGGTATCTGAAAACACACCAAAAAAAGAATCGGACCATTTTCTTTACATTAATTTGGTTATATTTTACTTTGTTACACTTGTTGTTTTCCCGGTCAAAAATTACCGGCCACTGGAAATGTATGGATTAGACTACGAAATACAGAAAATTTTTTGTTCAGGAGCATCCCAATCCTTTGGTTGAGCACATATGTGGATGTGTGTTTGCACACACAAAGTCCTCGAACATGTGCACATACACAACACACACACACATACACTCACACACACACACACACACACACACCCATTTGTTCATCGTCTTTCCATGTACACACTGAGGAATATTTCAAGATCTACTTATATTATGTTGTGTTTGGGCTCGTTTGAATCGGGATAGTCTGCTGTAAATTACAATATGTCATTGTCTATGTTATATATATGTTTCAGGAATAGTAAAGAAAACAAATAAGTGAAAACGAATTTGCAAATGATGAGAATGAAACAGCAAAACAGCTATATGCATTGAAAAAGTCCAGATTCTAAGCTTTAAAATGACACCTACATTGCTTAGATCAAGAATGTAGTTATTAATTTATTATTAAATTATTATTATTAAAAAAAATATTAATAATTGGGAGTGCCCCCCCACTGGCCCAGTATAAGCTCAGTTAAATGAATCCTTCTATCAATAAAAGTGTATATAAAAGAAAACACCTGTCATAATTACTAAAAAATACGTTGATAAAAAGATCTAATGCAATAGCTTGTGATAATATACGCAATATGAGAGATTTACAGTATAAACAATCTTTGTGGGCCGTTCATTTTTGACCGGGAATACAAAGTGTGCTGGCACACAACGAACGCAACACAAGGGTTAATAAATATTGGTCATTTTTTTTAATGTTAAAATACTTTCTCCTATACCAGCGTAATGTGCAGAGACATCTATATTACTTAAATATCAGATTTTTTTACTGAAAGCTTAGTGTAAAGAGTGCACTATAAAAACATTACTCACCTTATTTGAGCTTATCATGACCAGCCGAAACAGCAACATTGTCTCAACCAGTGGCATAACTTTGGGGTGGGACTATCTGTTTGTTTGGCCAATGGAAGATGGGGGGAGTTTCAAGCAAATCTGTTTGAAAATCATTATTTTTCCAAATCCATTGGCTGATGCTAGTGGTTCAGAAATGACACACTTCAGCTATCTTTTTAGCATTAAATTCTGTTGCGTGTAAATTACATTGCTGTGTGGCTTTATCAAATAAATACATGTCTCCTCCCATTTCTATAGCTGACAGTAAATGAGGCCGCAGCTCAGCTTTGCATGAAGGAGGTGGCATTGCTGACTCGCAGAGATGAGCTTTTTGGACTGGCACGTCAGGTTTCCAGAGAGGTCACCTATAAATACACTTACAGAACCAGCAAGTAAGAACTTTTTAAGAGTGACTCCTCAAATCATCTAAAACCTTCACTACTACTTTGGATATTTGGTTTAAACTAGACCCATAGAATTCTGCAGTAAGCTTAGCAGAATTGGAACGCTGTCATTCACAAAGATCTACATGTCCTCTGCAACTTGCATGTTCATTTATGAAATATTTTGGCTAATTTGATTATGCTTTCAGATAACAATAAGATTAGAGTGTTCTCAGCTCTTTCTACACATTTTACCATTCTGAAGAATTTTCTTCATAATCAGTGCAGAAAGTGTGATCAAAAAACTGCAGATTATTTTGGGGCCTTGAAATGAAGGTTTAAAAGATATGTTGAAAGGGAGGTTGTTTGTCTGTGTTGTTATAATGGATTAAAACTCTGCATGCAGCCTTTTCTACACCTCACATGTGACTGGAGTAATCAGTCATGATGTTTAACCTTTAAGCCAAGCAGAGAGATAGCTAATACTAATGCATTGTGAGCAGCTTAGTATATGCTCTCTGGTAGTCTGCTTTGAGCCAAGCCAAGATATCAAGTCGGCTTTGTGCGTGGCTTTTGTGTAGAGGTGTGAAGTACTGCACTGAAGTCTGTGGAGACATTAGAACACTCCCACTTCTTTGCATCTAAAGGCACACAGGCCTTATCACACAGTCAAAAGCTGGCATCCAAAGAGACCGTACAGGTGTCTCCTGGATAACCAGGCTTGCGTGTCAGAGGATGGAAAATTCCATCTGCCGTTACGTAATTGCAGTCACTCATTCAAACTTTTCAGACAAGATTGCATCACAGTCATGGACTATGTGTTTCAAATGTTATCTAGGTCAAGTTTTCCTACAATGCATCTTACGTCATAATGAGATTTGCTAAGGACACTCATGATTCAGTATGCAGGTGAAAAGCTACAATGATTTGAGAAACATGTTTTTACTATAAGGTTATTTTTCCTCCCATTGTTTTAGAGAAATTCAGCCTAGCAAATTTTTCCTAAAAAAGATAATTGTGAGTTTAGGGTTGCATCAAAAGTTTATTTAAATTCCTTCTTTTATGCTATTTAATGCAATTCATATCAATCCATACCGAGTAAATCTGACTTCAATCATTTGTCCATGATGATGATAATCTGATTATGCTCTCTGTTAGGTGGATATCAGACATCAATCTAATCACAGTATAAAATCAGCATCATGTTATGATTTTAAAATGTTTGTGAATAATTATGATGTGTGTAAATTCTTTCGATGTTACAATACTTTCCCCTATCCCAACTTAAAGGAATATTCTGGGTTCATTACAAGTTCAGCTCAATTAACAGCATTTATTGCATAATGTTTATTACCACAAAAGATAATTTCGACTTCTCTCTCTGAGGTTACAGTGAGGCACTTCTAATGAAAATTAATTTTTGGAGGGTTTAAAGGCAGAAAGTTAAAGCTTATAATTTTATAAAAACACTTACTTTAATTCCCTGTTTAAGGGATAGTTCACCCAAAAATTTAAATTCTCTTAATATTTACTCACCCTCTTGCCATCCCAGATGTATATGACTTTCTTTCAGCTTTGTAGCTCCAAAAATCACATATAGGAAACATAAATGTAATCCACATGACTCAAGTGGTTAAATACATATATTCAAACGCAACATAATATGTGTGGGTGAGAAACAGAACAATATTTCTTTTTTCACTCTAAATCTCCACTTTCACTTTTATATCTGAAAGTTATATGTGCTGCCTGTTTAGTTTCACTTTAAAATCTGAACGTTAAAGTGGATATTTAGTGTAAAAAAGGACTTAAATATTGTTATTTTTCTCACCCACACCTATTATGTTACTTCTGAATATATGGATTTAACCAGTGGAGTCATATGGATTACATTTATGTTTCCTTTATGTGATTTTTGGAGCTACAATCACCATTCACTTGCATTGTGGACTATGTCCTAGCTATAACCCTATCCCTATTGACCTACAGAGCTGAGAAATTTTTCAAAAAATCTTTGTTTGTGTTCTGCTAAAGGTAAACTATCCCTTAAAGACTTGTAAAGTTGTTTTACTCATAATTTTTTAGGGTCGTTTTAGGGTTTACCGTGTTACATGGCAACTATGTTGTAAAATTGGAAATAACGTTACACAGAAAAGTAAGCAATTTTATCTCACTAAAATCATGTTAACTCTATACTGGCTATACTTTTGAAACTGTATTTTAACGTTTATGGATTGGCCCAATTCACCTCCATTGGAAGTGCCTCTGTAATCCAGATCTTTGCTTTTTTTAAAGAAAAGGAGAGACAAGTCCAAATACATTTTTGTGGTAAACAACATTATGCTAAAAATGCTGCCGATTGAGCTTAACTTTTATTGAACCTGGAATATTCCTTTAATATGGATAGACAACTGCATGTAAGCAATTCGTAGGCTGAACTCCCCAAAATATCTAAACAGAGTGGTTCTGTAGCGCTTTTAAAAACATTGCTGTGTTTGTTTGAGTGTCCTGAGCGGCCTGATAAGGAAACATTGGTATAACCAATAATGTGAGGTTGGGGCAGAACAAGCTGTTTGTCCAGCAATAGAAGATGATGGGAGTATTCTAGAAACCTGTCTAAAAAAGTTATTTTGCATAAGCATTAAGGTTTTATTTATTCATGCTCTGTCAGGAAACATTGTTGTGAAAGAGTTAAAAATTTGTGTTGTTTCAGTGCTAGTGTTTTTTTCCCAGCTTGTTCAGAGCTAAATATTTCATTTCCTTTGTTACAGATCACGATGTGGCGAGAGAGACGAGTCCTCCCCTAAGAGAATCAAAACTGAGGTGAGAACAACTGCTTCATAATTTCTCAACGTGAACAGTCTCTTAATTTCAAATAATCAAATGGGGTAGATTTCTCTACAAAATTTAAGAAATAGGTTCACACTAAAATGAATATTATATCATTATTTACTCACTCTCAAACAGTGTACAGTTATTTTTCTGTGGAAAAGAGCTGCCTTTGTGTTGCTTAGACAAAATCAAAACATACGGGTTTGGAACAACATGAAGATGAGTAAATAATGTCAGAATTTTCACTTTTGGGTGAAATATTCCTTTAAGGTTCCAATGGAATCGCTCAAGTCTGTTACTGATGCACGCTGAATTGCAGTGTTAACACCAATATGCGAGGAAACAGTTGTAGGAGGCTGGATTGACACTGGGTGGGTCCAGTGGATTTTGTTTGCATAGCTGCCTGTCAGCATACTGAACTGTGTGGGAGGGCTTTGCAGGAGCGTGTGGGGTAGCTCCATCAGGACGGCATGTCATGATGTAGGGTAAAGGGCACTGTTCAGCATGCAGAAATTACAAAGGGCTAATATTCACGAGCCCATGCCTTCGATCACACCTTAAATTCATATTTAGCCGGCCCACAACCATTATCTTTCTACTGTATAACCTACGTGTATGTGATCTGCCCTACACATAGTGATCGCATTGATGTGGTCTGATGAAGAAGCCTTTGTGCTCTGCTTTTGTATCTATGGCAGCTGTCCATTCATAGCTCTCTGGTGACATATTTGATGATTGTCCAGTCGTTAGATATTCTGGAAACTTCTAATGTCCCACATCAATGCCATGGGCTAGGTTGATGTTTCAAGATGAGCAGGTGTTTGCCTGTCTCACTTCTGCCCTAGTTTCAGTCCACATATGCAGGCACAGACATGTGACCATCTTGGAAAATCAGTGGTCTTCACCCACACTAGCTCTAATGAGAAATGAGTATGTCTTTATATCATTATCAGGTAGTGGCAAATTACCAAGCACCTACTTTTCCCCCTAATTTGCATTGTTGCTCACTTAATTTCACATTTGACCTCACTTTGCGTCACGTTCCTACACTAGACCTATGAATGAATAGCAGTGATGGGAAAGCTATTATGAAGCTATAGCTTCTCATGCAACAAGCTACTCATAATTGACAAGATCTAAACTACAGTCAAACATCTTAGCCATACGTCAAGATGTTATATAACTACATTTAAGCTATTTAAGGGGGAAATATATATTTATTTGTAAATTTAGATAATAGATTTATTTTTACAGTCAGAGCAGGATTTATCTAGCGCAAAAACAATATGATTTTTGTCAATTAGAGTGACAGCATTAAACAAATGCACATTTACTCTATATATTAAATTACATTATATTACACATAAATGTTAAATTTCTTTTTTTAAATATTTCACTATAAAGAAATGGACCTAAATGCCACACATGAACTTTGCACAGTGCAGAGACTAAAATCAATCAGTGAATAATTTTATGAAACAAACAAACAGATTCACTAAAACGAATCAGACTTTTCACCGCTACATTAAAGAAGAGGGCATATTTATTAGACTGCATTTTATTGTTGCCTCAACTCAAAATGCAGCAAAATACATGCAACAAAATACAGCAATGGAGAATTTTGTCGTGCTAATCCGCTACTGGTTGTAAAAAGAAGCTTGTTTTTGGAAAAGTTAGTCTATTTGAAAACCAACTTAACTACTGTGATCCTACTGAAAATGTAGATACAGTTGTAGTTGCTACATAAGTAGTGTTAGTTACTCCTAACACTAAAGAACAGTTGCAACAGTATTCTTTAAATTGCTCATTTTTATGATGCAGTAAAGTGGACAGCACTCAACTCGCTCAGCTCTAGCATGGATTTTCCATGTTTAACCGTATCAAAGTGTCTCACGGTTAATAGCCTTGTGTCTCAAAGGCAAAAAACAAAAACTTCCCTTCCCACAAACCCCCTCGCTGTCCCTGTCTGGCCTCGACTCTACCCACACTACGCTCCCATCCACACCAATGAGAATAAGCCGTCCACCCACACGCACCCAGACAAGGTCCAAATGAGTTCAGTTGCGCGCCTACCTATATTCTTGAGGTAGAAGTGACATCATTATGTGGGTGCACTCGGAATCACCCACGCCTTTGCATTTGCGCAGATACCACAGCGTGAAAAGGGACAGTCTAGTCTAAAGGCACATGCGTATACATGCAGGCACACTGACATATGCACACACCTTCTTCATCTATAAGCCCTTTAAGACCAGTCTCTATTTCACAATCACAGCAGTATTTATCTGGAACAAAAACAATAAGGATTGCATTTAAAACAAAAACTTGAATTGAAAGCATGTTGATGGACCGCAAAATTTAATTACATATTTTGCTTTTAATATAAATTTAATATTTGCCGTATTTATCAGTTTATTGAGGATCTTAGAATACTTTCATACTAGCACTTTTGGTGCATACCCGAGTTCAAATGGCGTCAAAGTTTGGTTCGTTTGGGTGGTGTGAACGCTGTTTTCCGAACTCGGGTATGCACTCGCAAACCGCACCCGAGTCCGCTTGAGAAGGTGGTGTGTGGTACGGTTCATATAAACTCTGGTGCGCAAGCGTACCAAATCACAGAAGAGAACCGCTATTGATGACATATAATTTGTGTATTTGTAGGCTCCCTATCGCAATTATTATGTTTTCATAAATTTCCCATACCAGCTTGTGTCCAAATACTGCAAATCACCTTCAGAGAGCAGTTCGCATTCTTCAGATCTCTTGCAATGCATCCGTGGGCTCGTGGCAGACAAATGCTAATATTCTTAACAACATTGCACATTCAATGCATCCGTGGCAGACAAACATAACTGTTGTTTTGTGCATGTAAAGTTTTGGTGGTAAATCCAAAGAGATGAATACTTTAATAGCACAGCAAAGCTGATGTCTACTTGAGTAGACTAGTTACAGTGGTAAACAGCTGCCTCTTGTACGTTGATGACGTAATCGGACCATGGTTCGGACACAAAAAATATGATGTGTACAGAGACCAGGGGGCAGTGGGAAGGGGGAGGAAACAAACTCCGGTTTGGTCCAAGCAATTGAACCAAGTGTGAAAGCACCATTTATTAAACATATACATTTAATAGCACACTAACCAATCGTTAGATCTGAGTTGAAAACATAGTGATTGACAGCAAGATTTAACTGACTGTTTTGCTATAAAATAGAAGACCTAAAATACCACACAGGAACTTAGAACTGTGCTGAGACTTAAATGAATCAGTGAATATATATATATATTTTTTTTACTGAACATAGTGATTCACTTAAATTAATCGGACCTCTCAGGGTTACATTAGACAAAGAGCCTATTTAGCAGAGCGCAACAACCAAAAACACTTTAAAACACAGTTATGGACAGCAACATTTCATTTAAGTAATTCGCTTTAAAAAGAACTAAAATATTTTATAATTTTTTTAACTGTTAATTTAGTTTGTTTGATCGAAATGTCTCACTGAAAATAATCAAAATTCCCACTGCTATATATATATCATATGAGAGAGAAGGTGTGCTTAGCAGAGTGTATTTCATTGTTGCCTCAACATGCTGCATGCAAGATACAATGGGACATAAAACAGCATTGTACCGTTTTGTCGCAAAACTATGCTATTTGTTGGTAAATATGATCTTGTTACTGGAAAAGTTGCACTGTTTTGCTAAACATCTAATCTGAAAAATGTAATACGTTAATAGCATTGTTAGTTTTACTCAATTAATGTTCTCCCCAACACTGATGAACAGGTGTGCAAATTGAATTTGGTTCTACCCATATTCTTGAGGTAGAAGTGACATCATTATGTGGGTGCACTGAGAATCACTCACGCCCATGCATTTGCACAGATATCACAAAGTGAAAAGGTACAGAGTCTGAAGACACATGCGTATACATGCAGGCGCACAGACGTATGAACACACCTTTGTCTATAAGCTCAAAAAGTCATGGAAGAACGAGAGCTGTAATGATAGGAGTGGCTCAATGACCTCATTGCTGCTGCGTGAGCGTTGGCAAATTTGCGTCAGAACTGTTACCACTCCACCTCAAATCCAACACCCAACTAGTAGTGAAAAGAGTGGAATGTTTTGGTAGTATGTAGCCATGGAAACGTATGTAAACATTTAAAGTTTTGAAGCTCATCCTTCATCTAGTAATTTAAAACGTTGTGGCACATCAAACAAAATGTTCAGTTGTTTAATCTGTCTGTCCAGTGATTATACCTCGTTTTACGAGGTATAATTATATTTATATAATAATCCCGTTTTCATCCTCAGGGGATTCTTAAGCGGGATGTCATTTATTAAGTATTACCTGACCTTTTCAGTTTGGAGGAATTAAGCTTTTTCGGTCTCCATTATTAAAAATGTGTGCCTTTGTTTATGAGAAGTGTTTGAGATTTAGCTCATGGAATTGTTCAGGTTTTCTTCAAATGCCACTTTAAACTTAGCAAGCACCAATCTGAAAATATTGCTTAACATATCATATTTATACCTGATACCAGTTTTCTGACCATTACAAGCGTAGTTTGTGGACCCACTAGAGGCGGTCACATTTTCGGTAGTTATTACACATATAGTGCTGTCCAAAATTCTGAGATCACTAGTAAAAATGCTTCTATTTTTATTTAGCATTTTTTTCTATTTGAATGCAAAATGATTCATTAGACATTATGTTAGCTGCCTGAAAGTTTCAGTAAAAAATGTACATTCATTTTTGAATTTCTTATTATTGGAATGTGTCCCCTTTTGCTTTAAAGTGATAGTTCATCCAAAAATGAAATTTCTCTCATCATTTACTCTCCCTCATGTCATCCCAGATGTGTATGACTTTCTTTCTTCTGCTGAACACAAATTAATATTTTTAGAATCATATTTAAGCTCTTTTGGTCCATACAATGCAAGTGAATGTGTGCCAAAAGTTTGAAGCACCAAAAATCACATAAATCAGCATAAAAGTAATCCATAAGACTTCAATATCAATATCTTCAGAAGCGATATGATAGGTGTGGGTGAGAAACAGATCACTTTCACATTCTTCTTCTTGTGTTTTTGGTGATTCACATTCTTCATGCGTATCGCCCCCTACTGGGCAGGGAGAAGAATTCCATGAAAAAAAAACGTATTGCAATAATATTGATCTATTTCTCACCCACACCTATCATATCGCTTCAGAACATATGTATTAAAACACTGGAGTCTTATGGATTACTTTTATGATGTCTTTATGTGGCTTTTGGAGTGTCAAATTTTTGGCACCCATTCAATTGCATTGTATGGACCTACAGAGCTGAAATTTTCTTCTAAAAATCATTATTTGTGTTCTGCAGAAGAAAGAAAGTCATTCACATCTGAGATGTCATGAGGATGAGCAAATTATGGGAGAATTTTCATTTTTGGGTGAACTATCCCTTTATTGACAGCATGCACTTGAGCTGACATGGACTCCACAAGTTTGTGCAAAACCTGATAATACATGTTATTGATTTGAGAATTTTCGGAAGACCATTTTTTATTTTATTTTTTGCTTACACTTGCTTACACTTATTTAGTTACCTATAAATAGTGCACAATTGGAAATATTCATTTTTTATTTCACATCATAGTTTTTCTTTTCTAAAACTTTTATTTATTTCCAGGTTTAAATTTAAAATAATATATGATTATATTAATAATAAAATCCCAGATTTCCAATGTGGACACCACTGTATGATCTGTAAATTTACTGACTCCATATCTTTAACCTCAGATTTGATCAAAGAGAAATAACAATTGCATGTGATCTGTGCAGGAGGGCTGTTTTGACCTCCAGGAGGCGCTACAGGCCATTCACATGCGCCAGGAGACCCTTAAGGAGCAGCTAGCCCACGCCAGGTCCAAGGGTGAAGAGACAGTTGGGCGGAACATCCAGGTGACTAACAGCATTATTATAGTTAGTGTGTGTGTGTGTGTGTGTGTGTGTGTGGGGAGAGGAATGCTCATAGGCGCCAAGCTGACTCCGTCTTCATGTCTGACTGTCTACATTACACGACTCACTCTGGTATCCTATCACACAGGTTTTCAGGTCAGAGCTGCAAGTATTTCACCTGTCTGTCTCACCATACTGTGTGAACTGTTTTGGTTGTCTAATTAAATATATAAAGAGCCAATGGTTATACTATATTTTTTGAATGCATATGTCATGCCATAACTGATCAAAAAGAGATTGTTTTTTTAATGATCTGTCCTCCCATAAGAAGGAGAACTCACCAAGGAGATCTCTTTTGCATCTCAAATGATAGAGGTTAAAGGCACACTCTATAATTTTTTCCTCATTAAAAAAGTTGTACTACTAAAGAAATGGATAGTTTTACAATATGTGCATGAAATAATGTCCACCATGAGATTAAGACTCTAGTCTAATCAGTAACCTTACAAAAGCTGCTTTATTCTACATGGAGAGGGTCCCCTCTTGGGGGCTGCCATGTTAGGATCACATGACCAGCCAAATACTACTCATTTAATCTCAGTAACCGTCCATTGGACATTTTCACTCATGGAATAAATTAATCATGGCTGACTGGAAACAGTGAAACTATGGTGGCTGTCAATTCTACAATGGCATTGGTAACTGAAAACTATAGCTGCGTTCACACTGCCAGCTACTTTGTCATTGCATGTCGCCAGTGGCTGGCAGTTAGGTCGCTAGTGGTGTGTTTGGAGAGTCTAAACAGCACTGTTTCTTTACAATTAAAATTATTATTAAAATATTAGGATCACGTGAGCTCAACCATCTTCTCTCGTATTGGCTGTCGCTCCTGAAAGTCGCTCTTCATTTGCATAAAGTTAAACATTTAATTTGTCGTAGGACACGCCCACATCCGGTCGCCAACGGTCGCCGTTGCTCGTGTTGCCGGAAGTCACCAGCTCTCATTGAAAATGAATGAGATGAGGTTGTTTTGTCGCTGCGTGTCAATGGCAGTGTGAATGCAACTTATGGATTTTGAATGTTGCTTCCTCCAGGCCCCTAGGTGTCAGTGTTAGTATGAGATGACATAAACAAACGATTACTGAGTGCACCTTTAAAATGAGAACAAATGGAGACTTCTGCATATGTCTCAGGTTTTTCTCCTGAAGAAAAGACCTTAGCTATCTCTCACGTGTCTCCATTTTCAGATGGGATTTCAACAATAAGCTCTATATAATGAATAATAAGTTAAGTCACGATGCCAATAGGCTACGTTCTAATGGTTTTTCAAAATAGCGATTTACTATTTCGATTTAATTCAAAAACATATTCCAGAAAAATGCTAATCCTCTTTTTGCTGAACAAAGCTCTATGAAACTGAACAGCTCTATAAAACACTCTGTGATTTGCCAAGATACCAAACCTGCTACTAAAGATCTAAGATTATAAAATGAACTCTTATTTGAATATCAAGTTATGTGAGCTATACTATCCACTACTTTTGTAGCTCTACACTCTCTTTCAACAATTGTCACATTTGTGTCTATTTTTAATTAACTCCTAAGGAATTTTAAGAGAAGCATATGAGACCAAGTTGGTAATCAAATTGCTGAGCTATGAAAAAGCAACCTCTGAGCATTTAATATTCTCCAGACTGTCTGTTCTCTATAATCATTGTCTTGTCACTAGACAGACTGACACAATGCCTCCCAAATGTCGAATGGCGAATGTCTCAGAAACATCAGTTAATTGTGCCACTTTTGTGTTCTTTTATTTATAGTGAAAAAGTGTCATTTTGTAACTGTGAAAAACATCTTCCTGTGTAAAAACCACCAGTAAAAGTTTTGTTTGTTTGCCACTGTAGGTAGCATGCTATTGCACATGTAGGAGGGGTGTTAATAGAATGAATCAAGCTCCAAGCTTTGTGCTGTTTTTAATAATAATCTTGATCATCATTAGCAGAATCGTGTCACTTTTGGAAAAAAAGCAAGAACTGTTGGAAATGAGATCTTTTGTTTATTCTAGACTGCAATACGATTAAAGAGAGCAAATTGATATTGAAGTATTCAGATTTTCAGAGGAGATCTCAACAATTTCCCAAACTATGCTCAGATTTGCCAGGATACCAAAGTCTTCAATAACAATTCAGATATGTCAATATGAACTCAAACATTTCTTATCAAATTCGTCAAAGGCCAAATTGTCTAGGCTGTGCAATCCACATTCAATTTATCACCCTATACTTGGTGTTCTGGATGTCAAGTTGTCTCATTTGCACCTATTTTTATTTCTCCAAAGAATTTTAGAAGACACATATGAGAAAAAGTTACAACTTACTGTAAATGAAATATAGCCCAAGTGACTATTTAGCTATGAAAGTGCAGCCTCTGAGCAATAAAATGTTCCTCCTATTAATGTAGTCTATTCATAATGAAAAGTTTCTAGAAATTTCACACCCTGATTCACATTCAAATGTGAATGATGAACATTTAGAAATGAGATATTTAGACTGTAGGTTTAGGGATTTGTTTATGGTTAGTTTTGTTTTGTGTCACTAGAGTTGCGATATGTTTGTGAATGTTGAATATCTTAAATCATTTCTGTCACACTGTACTTATGACAGAATACACATCTGCCTGTCTGACTCCCTGCTGTCTGAACATCTTATAGATTCAGCTGGAGCGTCTGTTGGCAAAGCAGATGGAGATACTGCATGACGCTGCAGCACAGGACAGACTGCAGGCTCTAGAGTGGAGGGTCCCACCAGGTCCGTACAAACACAATGCGGACAGGCAAAAGAGCAATGGGGTTTCCACAGACAAAAGTGCTGAACATGGTGAGTTAGTGCTAGCAGATGCTTTTTATTCAAAGAATCTCACTGTACATTACTTGCAAGGATAGTCCTTGTAGAGTAATTCCCAGTGGACTATTCTTTATCCAGCAAAGCAATTTAAAGCAGTGGTTCTCAACTAGTAGGTTGCAATGCAAAAATGGGTCGTAGGTGTTTTCTGATAGCAATAGGTAGGAAAAATAACAGATGAGATCTCTTTAACATCTCAGTTATTTCTCTTAGACAGTAATGAGATTACATGAGGAGCAAATGGAGACTTTTGAGGGATACCTTTTCTCTTCCGGCAAGTCTGCATTCAAAAGTCTGCAACCAAAAGTCAAAGATTTCAGCATGAACTCAAAGGTTTATCAACATATTTGTCCAAAATCAAATTATCTGAGCTACGCTATCCAGATTAAATTATAGGTCTATTCTGGTTTCTTTAAACTACAATTGTCAAACAAAAGATTTACAATTTAAAAATTTGTAAGTTAATACACAAATGAAACTGAGATCCCCATTAATTCTCCTGAGATATGAAAGAGCTTTAGTTTTTAGGGAAGAGAAAACACTGCAGAAGTTTTTTATTATTATTATTATTGTTGACACCAAAGGCCTTCGTCAAATCAAACTCTTTGGAATTTTTGCACAAATTCAACTGTCACTTGGTAGAAGCTAGCAAAATTATGCAGATGCCAACAATGAGAGGTTGCGTGAAATGCCCACGTCCTCGAAATCCTATGCAAGGTACTGTAAAAGAAAGACTAGACTAGAATATACCAGACTATATTAAAGACAGATTCACTTGAAGCATGGATAATCATGGTTTGGGTAACCACTTGAAATCCAATGTAAAAATCTTGGTTCAACAGAAGCTAAACCACCAAAGAACCACTGGTTTATTACACACTATGTAAGAGTTGTTACATAGTGTAAAAAAAGCATTTTCATGATGATTTAAAAAAAAAAACACACAGCTATTATTACCACAAGAAAAGCAAACAAACTGTCATTCACGCTTGATTGACCATCCACATTATTTTTGTACTGCTTAAGCGTTTCAGTTGTTATTTCTCAGATAATTCAGTCACTTGCATCACCTGTTCCAGACTTCTTTTCTTTTTTCTCATTTCTTATTGGCACTCTCATTTCTGGGGCTCATCTGCAGCTGCAGGTGGAGGCTGGATGGTGGGTGTCAGGGAGGGGATGAGAGGGGGATGCAGAGCTCTGCGTTTTGCTGCTAATCTTGTGCCCTAGAATGCTGCCTCAGACTGTTTATTTTGACCCTTGTGCTGGTTGGTACATGAGAATAATTACTGCTTGTACACTGAATCTGAGCACTGATTATCCACATCACAGCACAGGTACAAATGTTTACAAATGTTCAAGGGTTTTTGCATTATAAAGTAGTTGCGGTTGACCAATATGCTTTTTTATTTGCATCTAGATAGCAGAGTGGCCGATGACCAATATATGCGTACAAGTAAGGGATAGTGTAGTCATTATCGCAAAATGAGGGCAATCGGGTCTTGCGTCACCCTTAAGGTTTTATTTTGCAATAATGTCCACACAACTGGTTGTAAAATATCCTGCTTATGAAATGGATAATTACCACATAAATAATAAATACTGATTTGAAAATATTTTGTTGTATTATGTTCATTTAAATGATTTAAATTATTATATTTTATTTATTTATCATGTGAAAAAGAAAGACCAATGAGTGATATGGGCATGAGCGTACTAGCAAAGCTATGTAGAAAATTGGTTGCCTTGACAACAGTCAATTATACAGTTTAGTGGTCATTATACACAAATATTTAGCTGAAGAATGCCACCAATTAAAATCAAGTGTTCCAGAGAGCAATGTAATAATACAATTAAATTAATTAAATTAATGCTTATTTTATACAATTTTTAATTTAATTGGCCAAATGGGCACAGTGATAATCTGCAAATATTGACCAATTGCTGGAAACTACATAATCAGCCTTTATTTCTCCAGTTTAATGTGACACTCTGCTCAGTATTTTTAATGATTATTTGTCATCCTGTTTTACGGTTTCATATTGCGCTAACAGAGTGCTCTCCCTCCCCATCTCTAAGAATAACTCCTTCATGAACTCTTTGAGTACATGATCTCTCTCAGCTCCCTAATATCCCATGTGTTCTCAAAACTCCAGAGTGGGCGTACAATAGCTGCAGAGAACAGTGGGAGAGATAGAGAGAGAGAGAGAGAGAAGGGCAGAGCAAAAGATATTCCTCTCTGGCAGGTAGGGTTTACCAAACTGTATCAATGTTGTTGTTAATTAAATAGTATCGGATTAAAGGGATATCTCACCCAAAAATGGAGATTCTATCATTTAATCACCCTCTTGTCGTTCCAAACTGGTTTATCCTGTTTTCATCAGCCACACTTAAGCCACACTTATAAATGCACAAATGTCTTTACATTATAAAACAAAATATAAAACCAGGTGGCATTTATTTTGACCAAAAGTGGCGCGAGAACACTTTTCAAGTATTAGATTTTTCTAAATAAAGTTTAGGCTGGCCCTTATACCATTCACTTTCATTATATAGAAAAGAGGAACTTGTACATTCAGCTAAATAACCCCACTTGTGTTACATGCAAGAAAGCAAGTCAAATGGGTTTGAAACATGACAACATCATGATGATTAAATTATTACAACATTTTTATTTTTAGGTGAATCTTTAAGGTAAAAAGCAAAGACTAATATTGACAGTGTGCTGTGCTGATGTTGTCGATAGACCCAAATTAGATCAGCCAGCCAGGGACAAAGGAGGTTAATGTGCTTTGTAAAGAAAGGAGGAGACAAACACAGAGGTGTAAGCACAGAATGTTACCAGCATTCAACGTGCTTTAAGCTACATCCGTTGTCCTCAAGGAGCTATTACGCCTTGTGCGTTGGCAGGCTGCAGTTGAAAAAAGGTGCATTCGTATTAAATGAAGATCAGTTGCTTGCATGAGTGAGAATATTGTGCTGAATGTTTCTGGTAGGCGGAATTCTTGTCTTGTAGCATTAGTTTGTTACGAGGCGTTCGGTAATGGACATAATGATTGAGGTTTGCATTTTGTTAACCGGCAATCATGAATACAGTAGCAAGGTGAAGAGAGTTAAAGATGCACTCAGTAATTAATTCCTCAATAAAAAAGTTTTACACATAAAGAAATGAATAGTACTTTTTATAACTGATGTACACATCAGATAAAGACTCCAATCATATCAGCACAGTCATGGAAAACCTGGAAATATCAGGCAATTTTTAAATTGTGATTTCCAGACCTGGAAAAGTCATGGAAATTGATACATGCTTGTGGAAAAGTTATGGAAATGTAAATATTGAATAGACATTTTTCTAGTCTTCCTCTGCTTAAAAATATCACAGCAGCTAGACAGTAGAGTAAAACTTACAAGCCATTTGTGAGAGAATCCTTCTTTTAAATCCTGTTTACATGCATTTAAGAAACTGCTTATTCCAAGGTTTTTGCAGAAAGCGGAATTCTGAAACAGTATATTTACACAAACAGCATTTTCCTCACGCTGTTTAAGAGATTAGGAGAAAGTGTTTTATCACACCTAGGTTTCTGCCGGAGAATGCTGCTTATGTGGCCATTTAAATGCATAAGCACCATTCTTGTAGGTTTTTAAAGAGTGTGCATGAGCGTATGCACTTAAGTGTATGGCAGAAGAGGGAAACTCCACTATTGCAGCACAAAGGCAATTAAAAGTTAAGGAAACAAACACGGCAGCAACTGGGACATCTGGAAATAAACCCTAGCGACCAAGAACAAAATATGGCAAAGTCATCCTCAGATGCCATGTTCGTTATTTAAACCAGCTCCCGGGAAATTGCCTTATTCCTAAAGCTGCTTTCTGACCGAGCCACATGTACTGTAAACAGGAATAAAGAGGAAAATATTTACACATTGCATTTTATTTTTTGCTCTTTTTAAAGAGAAGAAGAGTCAAGTCAAAATTATTTTTGTGGTAAATCAACATTATGCCACAAATGCTGTTGATTGAGCTTAACTTAAAAAACTAATATTCCTTTAACATGGAATGACTGCCTGCACCTTTAAAATGAGGGGTTTGTTTTTTGTATGTTGTGTTATCTGACATTGCTTACATATGTATGTGTGTGTGTGTGTCTTTGAAGGAGAGAGACCGCTGAATTTAAGGGTGACTAGCCAGAGAACATGTACATCAGAGGGGGAGACGCCTCTTGGAAAGCAGCTGGCCAATGAGTTGAAGAGGCACCACCAAGCTAATACAGAAAGCAAGACATCAGCAGCCACAGGTGTGTATTAAAAGGAACCTAGTGAAGTGCTGAGCTCATTTAGTACTGAAGAAATAATGATATCTGATTTAACCCTTGTGCGTCAATTTAAAAAATGTACTCTTAGAGGACAAAAATGTCAGTGTCAAAAAACTGCCTTTATAATGTTATAAATTAATATTATTTTCCACTTTCAATTAGTAAATTTGTTTTACCAACATCAGTCCTTATCATAACTACCAAATATTCATTAATTTTCAGAATTTTAACTCTTGTAAATGCCAGTTTGTTTACATAATGCCACTGTTGTTTTTTACACACACACGCACACGTACACACACACACATGTTGTGTTTCCATGTTTTATGGGGACTTTCCATAGACATAATGGTTTTTATACTGAACAAACTTTATATTCTATCCCCTAACCCTAAACCTAACCCTCAAAGACAACTTTATGCATTTTTACATTATAAAAAAAAATTATATAGTATGATCTAAAAGATGTTTTCCTCATGGGGACTGACAAAATGTCCCCACAAGGTCAAATATTTTGGGTTTTACTATCCTTATGGGGATATTTGGTCCCCACAAAGTGATAAATACACACTCACTCACACACACACACGCACACACACACTATTTCTCAATACACGCATACAAAACACACTCTGACATCCATACCAACACACCCACATAATTTTAGCTACATAATTTATTCAGTTGGCCTGCAGTGCTCTATAATACAGAAAACAGGAAAAAAGCATGCATTTGCTCCATAGGCTAAACATGAGAAAAATGCCGCCATCTGGTGGAAAATATATTTATTATAAATAAGAAAATAAAATATTGCAGTTTTAATGGGTTTCTTTTGGGACATTTTTGTCCTGAAGGTCCTGAGTGTAACTATTTTGTGTACACAGTGTATTATAGATGTATTATAGGAACTGAGGTTGAAATATCGCAATAAAATACAGACCTTTGACAAAATTAATGCCGTTGGCATTAACACAGCCAAAATGATCGAAAAACTAAAATGAAAAAGACAAAAATGTCCCGAAGGCCGCACAAGGGTTAATGCTTTTTAGAGCATCTCATTATTAGCATAGTAACATGCTAACGCCAAACTCTGTAGAAATTAATTGTGAGTCAGTCTCCTGTGTCTTCCTGTTGATGCTTTTATTGCACATTATCTCTCAAGCTTACACCCTGAAACCATAAACACAATAGTGCTCCATGGCCAACCAACTAGAAACTTGATTTTCATATATCGTATTTTCCATTGGCCACTTAAAGGGATAGTTCACCCAAAAATGAAAATTCTGTTATCTTTTACTCACCTGTATGACTTTCTTTTAAGGAACACAGAAAGAGATGTTAGGCAGTATGTTAGGGATTGACAACCTTAGTCACCATTTACTTTATTCATTGCATGGAATAAAAGGTGCTATTAAAGTGACTGAGGCTAACTCTTAATCTTTTTCCAGAAAATGGAGCTGACAAATCTTCACGAGCCCTCAACCTTTCCGAGAAGAAGATCATCAAATCAGAGCCGGAGGATTCCAGATAGCAGTCCGGAATTCTTTTTTGTTTTGCAACCTATAACAATTTACGTCCTCTGTCAGTGAATACTAAACAAGCACAACTACAGTAGAGCCTTAACAACCAATGTTGCCTCAAAAATAGTTTATTTTAGTTTCTCTCCATTTTTGTTTTTGCCAAAGCACCTAGAGCCCTTATTTCCATTCTCTTGAGTAGATTTACTCTGTTTGTGCTGTCACTGACTCTACTCACATGTTTTTTCTGTTCATGATTTCTATCTCCAGTTGGTGTGGACCACGATGTCCGGTATTTGTACATATATTTGTTCATACAAAGAAAATGTCTGTTTGAAAATGATGTTATTTAAATACAGTATGTGTTGTATGTATATATGAATGCATGTAAAATCAGAGAAGGGACGCAGTGTTGTTGTCTTAAAACGTTCAGTACGCAGCTGTTTATTGTCACCTATTTAAGTGAGCCTTCTGAATTGATTTTCTCGTTAAAGGAGAATAGCTAGTTGACTTTTCCTCTGTCAGGGTTTCTGATAGCAATGCTAATGAATCTGAATTTCAAAGTATACTATGGTGCTATGGTTGTATTTAATTACTCACAGAGAGAAACTGTGGTACTAACACATTGCTATTTAAACACTGAAATCTTTGAACACACAAAACAATATAATTTTCTTAATCAGTATTTTTGTCTTTTTTTCTGTAAAAAGAAGCTAAATTGTGTTAAGATAATAAGACTTGTTATTTTCCTTGTTTAAAGCTTAGACCTTGTGCTTAAAACAAGAAAAAACTATATGCAAGAAAGAAAAATAAGTCTTAATATTTAATGCACATTTTCTCAAGTATGTTTAAGGATGTTTAATTATTTTTACTGGAAAACAAGAACAAAATACTGAAATATACAATTATGATGAACCAGATATTTGGTTTCCTTGTTATCTTAAGTAGTAATGCTTGATTTATTCCTAATGTAAGATATTAAGCACAGTTAATATATTTCATCGTACTCTCTACATTCTTATGAGTGAAACCAACAAAATACTAAAATTGTAAAGCATGTCTGTGAAATAACAATTCCATTCCTTAACATTAGTAAAAATAGTAGTGTAAATAGGTTCAAATGACTGGATTTGAGAACAAGACACCATTTCTGTCTTTATCATAATCACGTAATCTATTGTAATTCTGAATATTTAGTAGTAGAGCAATACCGGGTAGCTGTTGTCATTCAACTCAGTGAAAGTGTCTAGGTGTCCCAATCTCAGAGGACATTCACTGTACAGTATTTCTACTCTGTTTATTAGTGTAGCTAACGTGCAAATGTATGTGAAACTGATATGCACTAGTGTTTTATTCTAAAGGCATTTTTAGAATTTGCATCCTTTTGCGCAACATTTCTCGTGTTTCTCAATGGTGATACATGTTTTTGTAGGACTCGTACAGTGATATCTGCCTATCATTGGTTTGGCCTTGATTCTCACTCTGTGTGTAGTTTTAGAGTACCACGTATGGTGACATAGACACAAGATAATCAGGTTTTCACAGTTATATGTCTGTAATGTACCGGTCAAGCTGTTATAAATAATCTGTATGCGTTGATGACAAATACCTCTTTCTATCTATTTAACATCCTGATCATACACTTCAGTATTTTGAGGGAATATGTGGAGTTGTTGTATTTGGTTTTTATTTTTTTAGGATTACTTTCAGAGACTAAAGAGACCTTAAGTATGCAAAATCTTTCTTAATTTAAGTGCCATTTTAAACCTGTTTCTGAAATTGTGGTTGGCATGTGATACATGTGGTGATATATTGGAGGATTACATTGCAAATGCTAAAGTCAAGCATTATTATGGTAGATTATATTACATTTCTGATGATTGTGTTAAGATTTATCTGCATTTTCAACATTTTGCCTTAGTTAAAGCATTCCACATTAAGATGTTCACTTAACGGAGTGCTGTTTCGCTGGACGTTTATTATGGATGTTTGTTTTAGGTGGAATGGACAATGAGAATTGGAAGTTGCATGACAATTGAGAGTTCAAGGGATAATTCACCCAAAAATGAAAAGTTTGCCATAATTTAGTCACCCTTATGTCCTTGTGGCAGTCTGTTTAATATCTCCTTTTATGTTCCGTGCAAGAAAGCGAGTTATACGTGTGAGTAAACAATGACTGAATTTTCATTTTTTGGGTGCTAAACCTTGGCAATATTAAGTTCTATGAAAAATCGAACAAATTTGATTGTTAAAAAAACTTTGCTCAGTTTCACAAAGAAGAAAGCTCATATCTGATTGGACCTCACTGATAACAACATTATAATGACCTATATAGCAAGACATATCTGGACGCCTACCTTTGTTCTTTGCTTGTTACTGTCTCTAAACACTCACAGAAAATGATCAGTCTTTCTCTTATCTTTGTATTGCTTTGTAAAATAGACTTATGCATCTTGGACTGTGGGATGAAACTGTGTTGTCAGTAGAACTTATTCTCATCACCTTTGAGTAGAGAGTACATTAGCATATGCATACAGTAGTCCCGCACATATTGTTTTGTACACTAATATATTTAATTTGTTATACAGCACATGAACATTAAACTCTATTTTTTTGAAATCTGATTGTGAAGTACTTCATTTTCACCTCCATCTGATACCTTCATCATGCAAAATGCTTTTAGACATTTAAGTGCGTACAAGTGCCTTATTATAATAGCTTTCACTAAATGTGCACACCAAAGCCTTTTTCGCCCTTTCCAGTGGCACAAAATTTTTATTTGGACACTTAATAATGGATAAATGTCATTTGCTTTAACTTATCAAAGCAAGTGGCATTTATTTTAAAGAAAGATGGTACACTTTTCAAGCGAAACATTTCACAAAAGTTTTAAAATTATAACAAAATATATATATAAAACTCCTGAAATTTAAGACAAAGTATTTGGACAATTTGTCAAAAGGTTAGTGGTTAATGTGATGGACTACATTTGTGGTTAATTTGCTAGGACACCTGTGTGAACTTGAGGTTAACTGACTAAAAATAAATCCACTAAAAATGGATGTTATGAGGCCTTTAGGCCAGTTGATTAAAAGTCATTTCAAAAAGGAAAATGAAGTTAGTTCAGAAAAAAGCTTTAGCATCATTTGTTTGTGGATGCCACTTGGATTTATATTTTGTTGACTTTTGTATTTTTGCATTTTCTTGTCTAATGCGATGATATTTTACATTTTTAAGTGTAATTTATGTGAACTTTTCAGTCTGTTTTATCTGAAAAAGTATGAAAAGGTCTATGTCCTTCTGTTCCTGTGGGCAGGAACAGATGCTAATGGACCAAATAAATTTACAGGATCACTATTAATATTTTTCAGATTTTAGAATAATAGTAAAGTCATCAAATGTAGCCAACAAAAATATTGGAAGTATGAGAGGTATGTTGAGACAGAAAGTTACATTTTGACTAGGAGTGTACAAGAAAAGGGGGTCACGCTTTATGTGACAGTTTTTATGTTACTGGTGTAATTTCTGAGTAATACTAATGGCCTATCATGTATTTACTCTGTAATTATTTTCTTTACTTACATATTGTATTGTTATTACTATAGTAATTAATATTATAAATAGTCATTTATTTGGCAAAATAAGCAAGTGTGGGCTAAAATAAATGATCATTTGCATCCTAATATTATGCATAGTACAATAAGTGCATCAGTGATCTTCTTTCAAGTAAGTGCCTTTGATGACATGCTTACAGGCAGATGACAGAGAGGGCAGTATGTGGGTCGATAAGTTTTCACCTCTATTCATTTGCATCTACATCATATTTACACATTTCGTAACTGCAGAATGACTCACACACATTCACTATTGTACTTCCATTCTGTTGTGCGTATGCAGTGACTCTGTGGGTCTAAACTTTGAGCTGATAAACACCCCACTGGTCGCCCACAGTCAGCCAAGACTGATGCCTTCCCCACAGGGATGATGCAGTAAGGTGCTGGTGTCTCACTGAATGACGTAATTCAAATCAACATGAAATCAAATGTGACCCTTGTTACTTTAAAACACATTCTTAGTCTTATTGTGAATGATTCTTTGGTGCACGTTATTTTCAAGAAAAAACATGTGGCTAATTAGCCTAAAAGTGGCTAATTAGGCTAATTTCACATTTGCAGTAAGTACAGTATGTGTCAGTGTGGTTTAATTGGGGCACTGTGAAAAAAGTCACATAGTTTTACTGCTTTAGTGTTTATTTTTATTTGATTTATTTTACAAATTTTATCATACAAGTATGATAATATACACACCACCCCATACAATGAAAAAAAATAATAATACATTGAGGAAAACAAACCATTTCCATTGTGGTCTTACATGAGCTTAAAAGATGGGAGCACAGGTGAGAGAGTCTAATAATAACATACTTTACTAAACAAATAATAAATACTTATTATGACCTATTATACAAAATTCACTTTTAAATAGTGTTTGAACATAAATGTGTGTTGGCAGTGTGTGTACAAAGCCACACTATAATGATAAAAATCCCCATCATAAGAACTGTCTCAGAACAAGCCGTTCACAGATTCTGTGCAATGTGATGTCACTTTGTACAGGCCCTGCCCACGACTGTTGACGGACACTGCCGATGGACATGTTTGTTTGTGTTGTTTCGTTGTATCGCATAGCGAACACTGTAACAGTATTTGTGTGTGTGTGTTGCTCATCCATCGTAGCAAAACTGCTGAAAATAATCTACAATAAATAAATTCATTTATCAAATAACCATTCGGAAACGTCCTGGTTCTTTCTCAAAGTTGTTACTTCTGAAGGAGTCTCTCCCTCATCAGTGTCTGACTCTGGTTCAAACATATAGGGCTGAACACCACTATTTATATATGCTGTCAGTCATATTGCTTATGATGTCTAGTTATCCAAAGCAGAGATATCCAAACTCCACCCTATTCTGGATACCGGGCTGGGAGCATTAGCTCATTTGCATTTAAAGACACACACACACAAACAGCTCATTTTTATTCCCACCCAAAAATTGGCATTTTCCACATGGTATAATAAATTATCTGTAGGGTATTTTGAGCTGAAACTTCATAGACACATTCTGGGGACACCAAAGATTAAAATTACATCTTGTCAAAAGGGGAATAATAGGTAACCTTTAAATTACCACTAAAAAAAATGTAAATAAAAAAATAAAAAGCCAGAAAGTCATTGTCATCGATTACAGACAATTGTACTTGCATTTTTCCCCACTGAACTCTGAAATCTACATAGATAAATATTTGTATTACTGCCTTTTGAGGCATATTTATGATGATCCCTTACCAAGTTAAATAGTTAGCCAAATACCTTGGAACAGAATTATTTATTTTGTTAAAATAACCTTAAAACAAAGATCCTTAAAACGTTTTGTACCATGATGAGTAACATTATGTGAGTTATGTTAAAGGGATAGTTCATCAGAAAATGAAAATTCTCTCTAAATGAAAAATAATTTACTCATAAGCAGATCTATATACTTTATTTTTTAACTATAAATCTCTAGTTTCACTTTCACGTGTTTCTTCTTTTGTTTTAGGAGATTCACAGTTTTCATGCATATCGCCACCTACTGGGCAGAGAGGCGAATTTGTAATAAAAAAGCATTTATTTTATATTTTTATCTGTTTCTAACCCAAACCTACAATATTGCTTCAGAAGACATGGAGTTAACCACTGGAGTCATATGGATTACTTTTATGCTGCCTTTATGTCATTTTTGGAGCTTAAATGTTCTGGCCACCATTCGCTTGCATTGTATGGACCTACAGAGCTGAAATATTCTTCTAAAAATCTTCATTTGTGTTCAGCAGAAGTCATACACAACTGGGGTTGCATGAGGGTGAGTAAATGATGAGAGAATTTTCATTTTTGGGTAAACAGCAAGATTGTGAATGCTGATTTCAGCAAAAGACTACATAACTTAACTGAGTCAATGCTTATTAGCAGACACAGATTAGTTCATTTTGTTCATGCAGTAAAGAGCACAGAAGAAAGTGTCTATTCTAGCAATCTTTGAAGTAAGGGGGCCACAGAGGGGCCAACATGTGCAGAAAGGGTTTCTATTGAAATGAGAACGTAAGACCTAGTACAAAATGAATGTAAAAACAAACTTGTTAAAATATACTTGCATTGTTCTTTTATATATTCTTTTACATTGATTAACTCGTTGAATAATGAACACAAATTCTAAAAAGGTTATCAGGAGTGGATCGTTGAGAACAATTGTCATGAAATCTAATTTACATGAAGAGGTGGATCACATTTACATCCAAATGGTAAGTAATTCACACAGTGGGTCTGTGCAACCTGGATGTTATTCTTTCAAGCACTGCAGTATTGCAGAAGTGCTACTTTTGTGTGCAACATGAAACAGGCATGTTGAACGTAGGGGTCTCGAGAGGTGTTTTTAAAAGCTGAACTGCTTTTAGCTTGACGAAGTGCTCCTGGCACAAATTATTTTTTGATGCTGTGCTGTTGATGTTCGCACTGAGCACTAATGCCAAAAATGACAATTCTCTCATTATTTACACACCCTTATGATATCCCAGGTGAGTATGACATTCTTTCTTCAGCAGAACACATTTTAAGAAAAACAGACAAACATCTCAGCTCAGTAGGTCCTTAAAATGCAAGTGGATGGTGATACGACTTTTGAAGCTCCAAAAAGAACAGACAGTCAGCATAAACGTCATTTATACTACTTCAATGGTTAAATGTATGTCTTCTAAAGTGATACTGTCACTTTTGGTGTGAAAAAAGATAAATATTGAAGTACTTTTGAACTATAATCCAATGCTTCTGGTAAGTTTAAGACGTGATGCAATAGTGTACTGAATTACTGTTCATTTATACTGTTGTTATTTACGTTTAACAAATACTTAATTAAGTGGTTAAAAGTATATTTCACCCACAAATGACAATTCTGTCATCAATTATTCACCCTCATGTTGTTGCCATCTTGTATGACTTTCTTTGTACTTTGGAACTCAAAAGGAGATGTTTGGTAGAATGTTAGTTTCAAGTCACCATTCACATTGGCTGCATCTTTCTCCATACAATGAAAGGAAATGGTGAATGAGACTAACATTTTGCCAATGTTATAATTTCAATCAACGATCCAATGACTCACTCATTCACAAACGAGGCTCATTTTACTTCTACCACCTATTGATGTTAAAAATGCAATCTGCAGAAATGGTGAATGAACGTCAGTGAACAATTCGGAATAAATCACATGAGTGAACAGATTCAGAAGACTCGAGTCAGTGTGATGAATCAAAATCCCAGAGAATCTAAAACACCATAATCTTGCCTTCACAGAAAAAGGGAGGCATCAAAGGCATTATTTATGCCTGGAACGGGTGGGACATTTCCCAACCACTTTTTGCCTTGACTAGTTTTGTCCACACCACTTTTTGAAAAAGCTTTCGTCATACGTGTCTAATACAGAAGTTTCCATTTCGTTCGTGTGTATTATAATAATTTGAGATCCGGTGCTGGATTGTGTTATTTTGTATGTTATGATGAATGATCATAAGTGACATTGTTTGACAGGTGACAGTGGCAATGTTCTCTTGTGCACACAGATGCGTGTTCTATTCTCGCTTCCTCAACTCATGCTCCTTTCCAGTTAAATTGCAAAGAAGAAGAAATAAAAGCCTCCCCGCTCACATCCACTGTCGAACAGATGCTGTCTTGGTTTATGAAAAGACAAAATTATATTAGGGCAGAATAGAACCGGGGACTCCTTATATTTGAGAGGAAAGTTTAAGCACAATACCAATCAGTCACCATGTATAACAGTTTGTTGATCCTTGCATTTATCCACTGACTAACAAATCCCAAAATTAATTACACTGGCAGCTAAAGGTTTGGAATAATGTACAGATTTTGCTCTTATAAAGAAATTGGTATTTTTATTCACCATAGTGGGATTCAACTTATCACAATGTATATTCAGCACAAAAATAACATGAAAAATTAAACTACTTTAAAGTTTTCTCATCAAAAAATCCTCCATGTGCAGCAATGACAACTTTGCAGATCCTTCACATTCTATATGCCAGTTTGTCCAGATACTCAGGTGACATTTTATCCCACTCTTCCTGTAACACTTGTCATAGATATGACTGTCTTGTCGGGCACTTCTCACGCACATAACAGTCTAACTGATCACACAAAAGCTCAATGGAGTTAAGATCCATAACACTCTTTTCCAATTATCTGTTGTCCAATGTCTGTGTTTCTTTGCCCACTCTAACCTTTTCTTTTTGTTTTTCTGTTTCAAAAGTGGAAGCCACTTTTAAGGCCTGCATCCATGAGTCTTCTCTTTACTGTTGTACATGAAACTGGTGTTGAGCAGGTAGAATTCAATGAAGCTGTCAGCTGAGGACATGTGAGGCATATATTTCTCAAACTAGAGACTCTGATGTACTTATCCTCTTGTTTAGTTGTACATCTGGCCTTCCACATCTCATTCTGTCCTTGTTAGAGCCAGTTGTCATTTGTCTTTGAAGACTGTAGTAGTGTACACCTTTGTATTAAATCTTTTTTTCAAGCATTGTATAGTCTTCATTCCTAAAAACAATGATTGACTGATGAGTTTCAAGAGAAGCTTTTTACCTAATATTGACCTTAAGACCTGCCAGTCTCTTGCATACTGTGGCAATTAAAGAAAAACCAAAAACAAACAACAGCAAGAAAAACTCAAAGACAATGGTAAGCTTTATTTAATTAACCAAATAGCTATCAGCTGTGTTCGATATAATGGCAAGTGGTTTTCTAGTACCAAATTATCAATTTAGCATGATTACTCAAAGGATAATGTGTTGGAGTGATGGCTGCTGGAAATGGGGCCTCTCTAGATTTGATCAAAAATTACTTTTTTCAAATAGTGACAGTGCTGTTTTTTACATCAGTAATGTCCTGAATATACTTTGTGTTCAGTTGAATGCAACTTTGGTGAATTAAATTACAGATTTCCTTCAGAAACAGAAACAGCCAAATATGTACATTATTCCAAACTTTTGGGTGCCAGTGTGTGTGAAATATTAATTTGAGTGCTTGAATTTCTCATTAAAAATTACTATTAACAATTATTTGACATTATCTTTGACATAATTTATATTAGTTTATGCACAGATAGTGCGGGACTAATGAAATGTTCCACAAAGTCGTCACTGCTGTATACACATTTTCCACAAGATGGCAGCAACACACTCTCTAAACAACAAACATCTGGCTTATATTCCAAAAGCTCACTGGACACATTTTAAAAACAACGTCTCACCTTTGGTAGTCTTGGAAACAGCTCTCACACGTCTCTACAGGATCCAAAGATACATGGTCCCTCAGAAATATGTCCTGCATTTATTAACCTCATACCTGTCTGAGCAAGAACAGAGTTCCTCACTGCACACTATATAAAGGCATGGTGAAATGTCATGTCATTCCTCCTATATAGTTACAGAAAAACCTAAACCAAACAAATACAATTAGTATGTTTTATTTTAAAGCATTAGCATTTACAAAACATTTCCACTCTCTCAAACATTTCTTTTGCGAATCAAGGGAAATATTTTAACAGATCTCATGTGCAATACCACTCTGTGATGGTAGGGGGTTTGAAACATTACATTTTGCTTTAGTTTTAGCCACAGCTGAACTAAAGAGAAGTTTCCAGAATGGGGAGGCTCTTGGTTGATGACTCATATAATAACTCATTATTTCTCTCAAATGCTAAAGGCACGTGATATAAAAATAATTGCCATACAGGAAATAAAAACTATTCTGTTACTGAACAAAATGTACAATTAAAGTTCTTGCATAGGCCATCATATATAAACTGAACATGTGTTCTTTGTCTGACTTAATGATTCAAACAGACATTTCTCACTTAAAAATAAATAAATAAACAAAATCAGTTTATTGGAGTTTAATCTCCAATTTGGTGGCCTTTAACTTCTGACAATAACAGTTGGCCATTTCAACCGGGTGGCTCCACCCCAATGTTAATAAACAGAAATATATTTTAACAGATCAATCCCAAAATCCCAGAGTGAAGATTTCTAATTAGCAGAGGAAGGTCAAACCCACACCTAAATTGATTGGAACAGCTGAATCCTTCTCTATTATCTTCTAGTTCACATATGGGGGCACAGGGCTATCAGCTGAGAGAATTTTATCATGTGCTCTATGCAGGCCTGACCTCTTTACTTTAGAGCCATTAGAGATAAGCAGCTTTCTCTGAAGCATCCGACAATCCAAAAACAAGCTTCTCTTACATTGACATACAGTATGGCCCTAAATTCAAAAGTAGAGTTCATAATGACATAATTGCATCAAGCACATTTTTTTAAAGAATGCTACCCACACTCTGCAACAATTCCTAGTTTTATTTTTTATTTTTTACAAAAGTGACTGGAGATATAACATCTCATCAAATTTGTCCACAAAGATTCTTCTCATGACTCTTCAATTAGAATGTTTCCATTGAAGTCAGGCTGTTTCAATTGAACAAGCCCACAGAAAGTGATATGGTATGTTAAATGACAAATTGAGGAGCATAAATGACTTCCAGGCTTATATTACCATCAATAAATGTAATTCAAGAAAAACTCCAAAAGTAGTTTGCCTTACCATGAGCTTCTATATACTTATTATGCACTCAAAAATGTTTTAACATATTATTCAGATTTATACATTTCAATTTCATAAAACAATTCCAGCAATTTGAATTGAGTGATGTTTAACAAAATTAAATTAATTAAAATAAAATAAATGTTTTTATTTTATTAAAGATTACATAATTCAGTTTTATGGAATTTTGTTATTAAATTGAAATGCATTAGAGTACATTTGCAAAATAGAGACTACAGAGTTAAAACTGACATTAGATTAAACAGTATTGCATTAGACAGTTATTACATTTTATTTAGACTCTTTCTTATTTAAGAAAGCATTGCAAGAATAATTATTTCTGCTCAAAACAACAATTACTCAACAATTACTTATTATTTAAATCTAATTAGTACCTAATTTTGTACTTAGAAATTAGTGGTTATAAATGGCGGTGGTTGTTATTGTTGTTATTGTGTGTGTGTGTGTGTGTGTGTGTGTGTGTGTGTGTGTGTGTGTGTGTGTGTGTGTACACATACTTAATGTTTTAGGCTACATTACAGTTTTTTTTATGTAGTTTAAATGTCTTAAAGGGATAGTTCACCCAAAATTAAAATTCTCTCATGATTTATTCACCCTCATGCCATCCCAGATGGGCATTACTCTTTCTTCTGAATATTTCAGCTCTGTTGGTCCATTCAGTTCAAGTGAATGGTGGCCAGAACTTTGAAGCTCCAATAAGGACATAAAGGCAGCAAAAAGTAATCCATAAGACTCTAATGGTTTAATCCATGTCTTCAGAAGAAATAGTACAGGTGTGGGTGAGAAACAGATCAACATTTAAGTCCTTTATTTTACAAGAAATCTTCATCATTTTCACTTCCACATTCTTCTTTTCTTTTTTCTTTTTTACGATTCACATTCTTTGTGCAACTACTGGTCAAAGGTTGAGGTTTATAGTAAAAAATGACTTTTAACATTTTTTGTATCTGTTTCTCACCCATGGCTATCATATCTCTTCATTTCTGTTCTGCAGAATAAAGAAAGTCAAACACATCTGGAATGGCATGATGATGAGGAAATAATGAGACAATTTTAATTTTTGGGTGAACTATCCCTTTAATCAAATGTATGCGCTAAATGAATGGATCTCTTGAGTTTACAGGAACATGTGGATCATACATAGGCCTACTGTGAGTCATGCTTCAAGAATGAAACATGATGTTTCCAGCCAATAATTGGAAGAATGTTTTTTAACAGTTTTCACTTTGTCCAATAGGACGTTAAGTGGGCGTGTACGTAGGCATTTTACCCGGTGAGCCTCTCCAGTCAGAGATCATAATCACAAAGTGCGCAGAAAGAACGGTATTTGACTCTGCTGTAGCTTTCAGAAGTACTATTAAAACAAAAGAGATTCAACTCAATTAGCTCGACACGACTGAGATGTTACAGTTTAGGGCTTCATTTGTGCTGAAGGAGTTGATTCATACCAGCCCTAAGCGTTCGCTGTCTGACATTTTAAGGCATAAAAAGACTTTACCAAACGCGTACTGCTTTGCCACTACTTATCCGGATAGTAAAATATCTAAGTTAAAAACTGTCCACAATGGAATACATCTGCCTTTCATGCGACCTTCACCTGGGAGAAGATTCCTATGTACAAAGACCGAGGGAGCGATTGAACCTACAGAGCCAGCGAAAAAAGATGAAACCGTCCAGGAAGCCGCGCCAGACAAGTACGATATTTACATATGCCGTTTGGTCACGACTCGTGTGTTTACTGATCATAAATGTACAGCATGTGTTCAGGTTAAGCGCCAAAATACTCCTGAATGAGGTCGACTCTCTCGAGCAGGAACGCCGCTGCGTGTAGCGGTTTTTAGCGAATACACGCGTTCGGTGTGAACTAAGTTTTGTTATGTCAAATAGTAGAATAGATCGTTATGCGTATTGACCTAGGCCAAATAGACAGTGTTTCTTCTGGCAGTCTAACACTGTTAAACGTGTCATTTGAAGAAGACTTGAAGTGCAGCATGCTGTGGTGGTGTAGATCCACGTTTCCTGAGTGGAAGCTGAATAGGGGAGGGCGCCATCTAGCGGTCTAATATCTCTGCGTAACAACCGCACATCTGTGAATTAAGATGTATCAAACCACTCATCCGTGTATTGCAAGTCATCTTTCCTGCTTCTCGGATCACTGTGCAATCTCTACAAGCAAGTCAGTAAAATTCTCAAATCAATGTTATCAGCTGCTGTATTATGACACCATACGTATGATAGCTGTGGAATGTCAATAACCTAGATCCTCATAGCGTTGGGAGACCATTAAAATACTACAGTTGGATTTGTTTCAAAATATGGGTGTTTTTCCCATGTAACAGAACTTACATGAATGTATTATATATTTGTAGATAGAGATATAAATGCTTTCTCGTGTTTTTAGAATGGAAAATAACTTGCTGTTTCTCTCACGCTCTTCTGTTTCCTGCGGTTCACATGGTGCGCGTGATTCATCGCTCGTCTGTCCACATGGATTATTTATAAGATGAGGCAGGAGGTTTGTGCTGTGCCTGCAGAGAGACTTTAATCGAGAGCTTGATCCTCATACTCATTTTTTTTGGTTGGTTTGCCAGGCATTTCTCAGGTATGGATGAGGTGATTGTCATGTTCCAGATGGTCACCTGGGACAAAGTGTAGCCTAAAATTAAGGGCAGTTTTCTGTAAAGTTCTTGGCAATCTCTTGAATTTGTACCTATGACCAGGTAAAAGTAGCTAATAACCTCTCCATTTAACTTAATTTTTTTAAAGTTATGTTTTGGGGTGTATGTTTTTATTACTATAAGTGAAAAACTGGGCATTTGTTAAACTGGGTTAAATACTTCAATGTATAATACTGTTTAGGGATTACTAAAGAGTAAAATGTTCCTTTACAGCATACAGTCTGGTCCAATTTGCTGCTTATTTTGGCCAAGCACAAGACCATTCAGAACTTTTACGTGCACGTTATAAAGGCCAAATTATATTGCGGCTGTCCGTGTTGCTGATCAGAAAGCACACAGAATGTGTGACGGAAATTTAATCGTCAGCACAGTCTGTCCCACATCTGACAGTGGACAGACAGTCCACATTTGTTTGCAAACAGTGCATGTGTCGAACATATTCGCTTGTGGTCAAAAGAGTATACTTTGAAGGGAAACGTGGTCGGCCGAGTGCAATCTGATCCGGAACACAGAAAAAAGTATGTTTGATTTCAGTTGGACTGAAACAATTTTGTCTTTTTTTAAATGTTTTGTCCGACTTTAATCTGACCACTAGAATATTTTCTTCTTTGATTTTTGCCCTATTGGAGGCCATTTACACAGAACGCCATCTGCGCTTATATTTCCAATATATTTGTATATTTCAGCATCTTACGTAGAAGCACCTCGTAGTTGGTTTATCAAACCTATATAATGGGATTGTAGCTTGGCTTCGTCCAGCATGTTTAAACGTTAATCAGACCCCTTTTTGTGCACAACATGCAAGAATGACGCTTTTGTCATTCTTATCAAATATGACATGCAGAAATGGCTATAGTTAAACGTAAAGATGCATCATCTTATTTTCAGGTTACTCTCTCAAAGTACCTCTGTAATAAGATCATTTTCGCTGAGCCTGACTTCTGTGAATGACCTTGCATTGTTCACTCCTCTTATTACAGGGCTTGATACAGTGAAAGAGAGAAGCCGAGGGCTACCATGACTTGGCTAGTTTAAAGCAGTCAAGTTTATATACCTATGGAAATGAGATATTGAAATTCATATTGTTGTGTTGCCAAGGGGAGATATTATGTGTGTTCCCAGTGTTCAGCTGTGTTTAAACCAGTCTGTTGATGTTATGGGTGAAATTGAGGAAGCTGAACATAGACACCAGATTGCATGCTGACTCAGAAGCTGAGAGCCACACTGATGTTACCTTGACAACAAGACTATCAGGTCATAATGAGAGAAGGAGAACTGTGAGAATTATTTGTAGAATTGCTCTCTGATGTTCGAACCTTTATGTAGTGGTTGACTGATATGGGTTTTTAATGGCTTATACTGATAAGGATTTGTATCTTGACATATATTGGCCACTGAATGCTGATATAAAATGAATAATACAATTTAATGACAGCTAGTGAGATGTACACAAAAAGCATACAGTGTATCTACTTGACAAGGCTGATAACGATATTAAGCTCATAATATATTATATATTATAGGCTTAAACAGTTTAAAGCCATAAGCACACTTAAAATTAAGCATTTCAGTGTATTTACTCAAAATTCTAAAAATATTTGAAAACATAATATGTCCATTTTTCATTGCCGTTGATGTATTCTGGTGGATTTTGGAACTTCTAACACTTCTGTTAATCGGCCAAGTGGAAAAGGTCATTGGCCGATATGTTCATTTCAAAATGGCCAAATATCAGCTTATTTATCAGCCTGGCTCGCACTATGCTGAACCTACATTTATTTTAGTTAGTATCGTTTGCATATTGTCAGCAAAACATTTAGGAGTTTAGTTCATTTAGTTCAAGTTGAGATTGAATGGCTCTATTCCTAAACCTTGTGAGCTACCCACGAGTAGCATTTTATGGAATCGTAGGTGCACTTGGTAGGCAGCATTATGTTGCATTCTAAGCTACCTTCTTTCGAAGGTAGCATTGTTTTATGCATGTCCTTCATGGAAAAGGCAATCCAGTAACACAGTACATTGCGACAAGCTCTTTAATAACAATACATCAATGATGATGCGTGAAACAAGAGAAAAATTGATTTTACATTTAATTCATTCGTATAATGAGAAGTATAAAAATCAAATGTAATATTTTAGCCACTATTTGTGTGCTATGCATTTTATGCTTATAAGAGTATCTCGTTGTAAGCTTAGCAACATGCTATACATACAACTCGATTTAAATCAGTTGTTAATCTCTGTGTGCCTCCCCTAAGAAACACTATTTATATGTCGTTTTGATGTCATTGATTCTAGTAAATGGTTTTGGAGTGGGAGCGGTTCAAAATATAATATTCTCCAATTAAAACTTGTTATAACACCCTATAATGCTAAAACAAATGCTATAAAATTGCTATAAAAGGCATTGATCAGAGCTGTGCATTTACTGACATTCACAGCTTTGTTATATTTAACATATTTTAACACATGTTGACTGCAACCAGTTATTCATACATTTCGAAATTTTATAAACAGTAATTGAAATATTTTTATGAACATAAGATTTAGGCAAGATTTATGATCATAAAATAAATAACATAAAAAAACTGTCCATGTGAAAGCCTGAGCTCCTGAAATAACAGCATACCAAAGTATTAGCTAGTATTAGTATTAGCGTTTTAGAACTTTTATAAATTTTCTGTGTTTTTATGGAAACAGCGTTCACAATGCATTCTAATTTAGTTCAAGTTCACCTGTGTATTTTCTTCTCTGTTTGTGCAGATGTACGTTGTTTTAATTGTATATACAGGTAGATTGTAACAGTATTGGCTAGAAGCTAAATTTCAACCGCAGTCCCTCGGTGGCAGTTGCAGTACTGCCCTGGAAAGCCATGTGTATCCCTAAGGCCTCAATGGCGGGACTTCCTTTTCTACATCCACCACACTGAGCATTCCAATTTCTCCCATTAGTTTTAAGAAGTGCTCTGTCTTGGGCTAAATAGTCTCTGCCTAAAAAAACAACAGAAGGATGGAGAATTCCTGGTATGAAAAATACGGCCTGTGCCAACCCACTGACTGGTGGAAAGTCTACCAATGAAGAGTTTGACAGCATACTTCCTGTCTAATGAGTTAGACAGGTACGCATGAGCTCTCTCCAAAGGTTCAGCTAATTGTGTCCAAGGTGACAGAGTGTGAAAAATTGACTGAGCCCTTTTCTTTGTCTGCCAGGGCACTTGTTTTCCAAATCAATGAAGATATTGCTAAAAGCTGTCAAACATAGCTCCATCTGGCCACAGAGGACATTTAGCTTCAGTTCACAGACTATTCATGATTGTCATCATTGTTAGCTGTTGATGGTAATAGATGGACACATTTATACACGTAAACTAGATTTGAAGGTTTCTGAAGAAAATGTGAATGGTGCTTACTCGTGCAAAACACGTCATCACAATGCTCTTGGTGGTTGCTAGGTTATATGTGATTAGAGGTCATCTGATATATAGCATTTACAGATTAATAGTTGCCGATAGTTGCGTTTTTTTAATCGGCTGTCGAAAAAACAACTCTGCTTGTTTCAAATAGAAAAGAAAAAAAATGTCACTTATGAATTTGTGCAGATCCGTTGAGTTTTTTTTCCCCGGGGTTGAAGGGTGTCCAAATTGTTCTAGTTAGATTATAAACATGAGTGCCCTGAAGAGTTTTTTTTCTAAGTTAACTTATAAGTTAATTATCAGTATAGTAAATCAATCATTAATGACAGCCCTATATGAATATGTTGCGTTTTTGCCTTTGCTTGGCCAATCGCATGCTTCAAAAGACCAAGCGCAAGCACCGTTCATTGTGTGAATGCATGCGCACAGGTACAGTTTTAAAGTTTTCCATTTTTCAATTATCCATTTTCTCTGTTCTCACAAAATTTACTTATGTCCAAGCTTCCTAATTTTATGACGTAGTTATGTACAAAAAACTCAAGAACATGGCAAAATACATCCATCTGAAATAAATGTGATTTGAGTGGAAAGTTTTCATTCACATACATTTTTAAACTATCGGCCGCCGATTAATCGGCTATCGTCCCCTTTCCCACCTTAGTTATCGGTATCTGCAAAACCCACTATTGGTCGACTTCTCTTAGTGATAGCCTGATATATTGGCCAGATGGATTAATCAGCCGATGTTTGGCCATAACGGTGTTCGCTGACTTTATCAAGTGCAAATGCATTTCTCTGCAAGCAATTAGGTAGCACATATTTTCTGAATCAGTCAGACTGGTTAGTCTGCAGTTTGCTTAAAGTTTTCCTCTGTTGCAATACATTTGATACCTTTTCTTGCTGGTTTTCTGGCCTGTCATTAAACTTAATCCCTTAATCACAGAAGATGTTCAGATAAACAAATTGCTGCATATAAAAGGTGAATAAACATGAAGATATGATACCTGGAATTAAAGTCTTTATGTTGAGTTGATCCACCAGCTCTCTCTCTAACTGGTGGGTAGAATAAAGTTATGTGATACCTGAAACCTTCACTGTTTGTTCCCCTGAGCAGTTTGCGCAGCAGTGCGTGGTTTCTTACCCCCAAGGGCCCCACAGAGGTGCAACAAAAGTTGCCACAATCCTGTGGTGAGCTTCACTGACAGGCACATGGCACTTTATAGTTAGTACAATACTGTAAAATGTTTATTAAAATAAAATAATGTATATAGGAAGGGTAAATTTGGAAAAAAAAACTCTTACATGCACAAGTAATAGTATGCAATGTTGTATTGTTGTACTAAAAATGATCTCAATAAGTGGTCAACCGATATATCGCAGAAGCCAATAAATTGTCAGATATTCTGACTTTTTTCATTATCGGCGGGTACATTTTCCTGTTTAGCCATTTTTTTTTTTCTTTTCTTGAGGGTGCTGAAAATGTCCTGCTTGGATGTGAAAGGAATGAAACATCTAAACGACCAGTCACGGTTCGTTTTGTTGTTACGTGCCATCGTGTTATTAAAATAATAGACCAGTGTGCAACACCGTCTCATTTAAACGGTCTGCATATCAGAGACACGACAGATGCGTTTGAGCTCATAATGTTAAAGTGCTCACTTGTTTCATTCCCCCTCTCTCTCTTCAACAGTTCCCTGTAACTTTTAACTGTCTTATCTAATGATAAAAATACAAATATAAATAAAAGTAATATCATATACCGTCTGCAACTATGCACACATCTCGTTTTAACAGATGTAATAAACCAACCTCACACAACTTCAGCAGATCCAGCATCCTGTGGAGGGCTCATAAATCTTCCTCTGAAGCATGTATTCTATAACGTTTCTAGTGATAACAGGCAAAAATAAATATATGCAGATATCTCGTTTAAACAGATGTCAATCATGAACTTCATGAAAATCCAGCGTTTTGTTCCCGTTGAGCGCTGCTCTAATATCTTCCTCTGAAGTGCATATTCTATCAGCCAGAAACAAAAACTTCAGGATCAGGATCAAAAGTTCCTCTGATTCACAAATCATGATGACAATCCAAGCAGACAATCCAGGCTGTTTAAACTGTCAGGAGATTGAGGCTCACACTGGAACTGCACAAGCGCATGAGTGCAACTTCAAGGCTGTGTCCGAAACCAGGAAAATGCTGCCGCCGGAGACTGTATATATAGGTACGATGAAAGTAACGTGCTTATCAAACTTCATCCAAAACAGATGTCAGTTATGCAAATAACTGATTAGGCAGCAAAGTAGCAAGTCATCTGCCTAAGTTTTCAGATGCAGCCCAAGGTAAAATCTGTGCTATAAGTAAATGCCTTATTCACTATGCACTGTACAGTTTTGAAGACAGAAGTCTACATACACCTTAGCCAAATACATTTTTGCAATTCCTGACATATGATCTTAGAAAACATTCCCTATCTTAGGTCAGTTAGGGTCACTACTTTATTTTAAGAATGTGAAATGTCAAACAGAGCGTATCCAAACTATGATCTGTAATAATTTAATTTACAATTAGAGCTTTGGTTGAAAGAGATATAATGGTTAGGATCCCTACCTTTATATGATGTTTATCTTCAATTTAAAATGTTTTTCAAAGTTTAACCTTTTTTCTGAATTATATTGTGAGGGATTTGTATTTGGTAGTTTGGAGAACAGACACAGTATCTATATGATATCTCGGTGATACAGTATCTATGTGTTGCAATTTGTGTAAACTGTTTGACGTTTCAAGACAGCTAGCAGACGCTCAGATTAACCAGTTTGTCTGCTTCCTGACCTGGGCCCCAGTTAGTCAAATACTATCACTATTAAGACTATGATTACTAGAGAGGAGAGTGGCACCTTCCCTGGAGGGATGGAGTCGTTCTCTCTTTAGCAGGTCAGGTCTAATCAAGGAAATTGAATCCAAGACATCAAGGGAATTACAAGAACATGTAATTGACACATCGCTGATCCCGCCTTAAGTGTTTCTGACCAATCCTGGCTTAGCAACTGTTGCCATCCGCCATTTCTCTGACGTTTGCTGTTTTCCAATGAGAGCCTGTGGGATTAATGTGGGTTGGAGTAGTTTTAAGCAGTATCTTAATGAAATTATAAAAAAAACAATGAAAACACTTGTAAAGTGACACGAGAGAGGATACATGCATGTTTTTACTTTCTTTTAAAAAACATCTTAGGGATGTAGATGCACAATATATCGGTGGCCAATACATTATTGGTCGATAACTGGGAAAATCTGAATATTACTATCACGCCGATTAGGGTTGCGATGTTTACCGGTACTAACGAAGTATCGCAATAACAAAAAAATATAAATGGTATGATATCATCTTGTTCCTAATTTCAGTACCATATTACAGTATGCTGTCATTAGCAGACTGATATGAGATGTGACAAATTTGAGATGAAATCAATGGCAATTTGAAAATAAAAAAAAGCTCTGGTTATGGCCAAGTGTGACCTTTAAACAGTAGAAGGGTGTCATTTAATTAAATAATATACAGTCACATGCGCTGCACACTACAGAATGAACTGCTCTGCTCTGCCATATGATTTCCACACACATGCGCATGCATGCGCACTCTCTCACACAAACACAACACACACAGCTGGTGCTTCACTTTCATGCAGTATGTTTAGAGTATAAATGGTTAACACTTAAATGAATTCCTCGAGTCGCAAAGGGAGTATCCCTGCATTAATGGGAAGCTTTATATAACTAACCCGTAAAAACAGGAAGAACTCAAAGGTCTGTCAAAATAAAAGTTCTGCTAACATGAAAGCTCTATTCATTTTTTGAAGACAGAAAAATATAATAACTTCTGTATAAAATATGTGTATTCAAAAAGTAGCAATAATACTCATTATATGTAATACTAAATGGTTGTATTATTATTATCTGTAAGCAATATCACAAATGCAATCAGTCTTGTGCTACAGTTAATCGTATTTTTTTCATTAATGTTTTTGTTAATACTGTGAATCTCTGCTGTGCAGCATTTTATTTGACCAAAAAATAAAACCGGCATTTTTTGTAAAATAAGAATAATTATGATATTTTTATTTGATTAAAACAGCATGTATAATTTGATTAAACAACAATTGATCATAACATTTAATTAAAACATTTAACATAGAATCCAGAAAAAATCTAACGGAAAACGCATCATTTTAATGTGTAAAACTTTATGCAAAACATTTATCCTGTAATTTTCTGTGTAATTTCATTAAAATCTAAGGCTTTTTATTTATTGATTATAGTATTGGTTTAGTATTGATACCAAGGTACCAGGGCTGGTATCATACCGAAGCCAAAATATTGGTATCGAAGCAACCTTAGCTCCGATAATGGAAATGCAACCGATATTTTTGCTGATAATTTGTTACGGTTTATTTACTCAAGGCTGAAATTTTCGGACGGCCTGCGGCATCTTTCTTTCAGGCAGTATCGAGCGACAGTGCACGTGTTGTGAGTGAAAGCCAAGCTTATGTTGCTCATTTCTGCACCTTGTTAGGTTATTTTGGGGCTGGTTTTAGTCATCTGCTGTAAGGATGGAATTTTCCATATTCTGTTTGTTTCATGAGGCAATAAACGAAACGTGACAAAAACATGTATGATTGTTACTTGGGGGATATACTTATACTTCATGAAACATAAACAGAATGTGGGAAATAGCACATCGTTACATACATGGCAGCATTGTGATTAAAACAAGTCAAAGCACAACCTAAAATGGCACATTAAATAAGTTCTAAAGTGGAACTGTCACAGATGAGCACTGTAGCAAACGTTTGTGAGTGGGACGTGCATCAGCACAAGCATGCGTATTCATAACACACTCATACCACCACTGTACTTGCAGACTGGCTGCCGACATTAATTATACACAATGTATACAGAGATTAGGGTTTGTTTTGTGTCTTTTTGCCATTTAATATTCATTACATGTAGTTTATTGCCTCATTTTGGTTTAATGCATTATTACAGCAGTTTGAAGTTCAATATTCTCTCTCTGTGAGCAAGTCACCTGGATCACCGTAAACACCTATATACAGTTGAAGTCAGAAGTTTACATACACCTTAGCTAAATTACATTTAATCGTAGAAAACATTCCCTGTCTTAGGTCAGTTAGGATCACTGTTTTAAGAATGTGAAATGTCAGAATAATAGTAGAGAGAATGATTTATTTCAGCTTTTATTTCTTTCATCACATTCCCAGTGGGTCTGAAGTTTACATACACTTTGTTAGTATTTGGTAGCATTGCCTTTAAATTGTTTAACTTGGGTCAGACATTTTGAGATCAGAATGCATCTCTTTCCTGAGCGGTATGATGGCTGCGTGGTCCCATGGCGTTTATAATAAAAAGGAAAATGTATCGGCCGATGTGATAAATAAAAAAGGCTGATTTATTGGCCTCGGCAATATATCGGTTGACCACAACCAAACAGTCATTAGCTGAGCGTGTATTTTCAGTTCATTCCTATGGAAATGGAGTGACACTCTCGCAAGGTGGATTGTGGGATTGACAGCGGAGTGGGGCAAGCGTGGAAAGCAGCCAAGGACATCAAAAAGTTGAGAAATGCTCGGGTTTAATCAAATGAAAGAAAAGCGGCAGGCGGCCGCCAGTCACTGTAAGCTGAAAGCAGTGACGTCTGTCATAAGCACTCCAACATGTGAAGATAATGCTTAAGTTTCTGCTGGATTCAGTGCTTTAATCACAAAGAGACTGCATGCATTAATTGTGAAAATACCCTGGCTGGATGAAAGGGAGGGTTCAGCGGTAGATAGATGCGTCGCCGGACCCCCGGTGTGAATCAGATTCGACTACGTGAAATGGAGCATGCGTCGCGGCCAACGAGCTGGGATGCTGGGCTGGCACTCCCCTACCACGCCACGGCACAGGGAAGCCGGGTCGCTCCTAAGAAGACGCCACCACTCATGATCAAGCAACCAAAGAGGGGGGGCTCGCGTTGCGGCTGCCGGACCTCACCCATGTTAACTGGACATTACCCTCTCATCACTACCCATCCTTCAGATAAACCCATTCACCGCGAGGACGCCAGATTCCCATTTGTTATGTACACTAGCCCCATGGACACTTTATTCCCCCTTCTCTGTTTAGTATTATCTCAAATATATGCCTCTACACTATCCAGAATAGATATTTCCACTTGGCACATGGACAAAATAAAGTGCTGTATCAGCAGCACTAATTGTAGAATACAGTTAGTCCTATCCTCCACTCCATGTACTCTGAAGAACAAACACTTAACCATAAGCTTAGACAGCTGGATTTACAAACGGCTAATGCATTAGGTTCATTTTAGTCTTCACTGAGAGCTGTCAGCTGAAGATAATTTAGATAGCAGCTTCAGGTTGTAGCATCTGTCAATGGAAAGAGAGTACCTGAACTTAAAGAATTTTTAGGGATATTTTTTGCAAGAAAATTATTAAGAATACTAGTTATGTAAAGAAAATAACTGTCCAAATATTTTTTTTTTTTAAAAGCTCATACATTTGCAAGACTTTGCATTTAGACTTTATGCCTGATATCAACATGCAGTGAAGCAGATCATGTGAATCAAAGCATGGACATTGACTAAAACAACAATGAACATTCCGCTTAAAGCGCCATGTTTGCAATGTGAGATTAAAATTAAAAAGTATATTTGAGAACAACAGTGTGCAGACTTTTTTGTCATTTTTGTTCTTGATCAGCATTTAACAACACACTGATTTAGTGATACATGTAGCACACAATCAGAAAACCACCCCTTGAAGAAATCCAGTTAAAAATGGTCACAGGAGACGCATGTGAATACCAGTTTTAAATTACAATCTATCTTAGCTAACCACTTGTGACCAGATCTTTCGAAGCAGAGGTTTATACCAGGTGAAAATGGGGCTGTGGTCTTTGGAAGAAGCAATTAATCATGGGTTGACTAACTTGTGTCTACCAAATGTTGAGGCATTATTAACACTTCCTATACAGCAACTGGGCTGAAAGGATCACTCTCTTAAGGACCGTAACACTACCAGCAGCACGTAACTCATGGAAATGGGGGTTACTCATCAGGGGGTTTGGACCATTCATTTCTAAATGACATCCTGCTGTTCAAAGGAAAACACTCTGTTTCTTGGCAACTAAACAAGTGTATTCTCCACTTGGTCAATATACTTTTAATTCACCTGATCTCACCTGATCTCAATTTTGACATGAACTTGTCAACATCTAAAAAAATATGTGGCAATAATGGCCAGCTATATAGTTTTTTCTTCACTCAATTAACATAGACTTTCCCGTGTTTTTTTTGTTTGTTTGCTTTGTGTCACTGCTAAAGCAAACATTGCTTATTCTGATGTCACAATAGTCCTCTCAACTTTATTGTCAACCAGATCCAGGCCTGCATCAAAATCTCTAGCAACATAAAATGTGAAACCACTTAACAATTTAATGGATGCAATGCATCTTCAAACCGTAAACTTTTAGTGCAGCATTTCTTTAACTATGGGTCACAACGTATTTTAATATATATGTAATTAATTCCTTAGTAAGAGTAACTGAAATTGCTAAGAGCAAATGCGCTTTGTTCAGCACAATTTTTTAAGTTGTCGCGCTAGCCGGGACTGCCTTTCGGCTGTTTTCCAAAATATCATTTGATAGGCAGTCTCTCCTCTGCAATTTGAAGTGAGGTGATGGCACTGTCAGGTGCTGAGGTGATGTGATCAACGGGCTGGAGAGTTTAAAATTTTTCATGGCGCCAGTAACCAGTGGTGGACAGTAACGAAGTAAATGTAATTCGTTACTGTACTTAAGTAGCTTTTTTGTGTATCTGTACTTTACTGAAGTATTTAAATTTGGGGAGACTTTTACTTTAACTCCACTACATTTCAAAGTCAAATATCTTACTTTTTACTCTACTACATTTTCAAAATCAGTCGTTCCTTTTTATTTATGAGTGGATAAAAATGTAACTGGTCAAACGAGCCACCAATCACAGTACAGCGGCGCTTTGTTTTGAACTTGCCTTGGCGGCATCTACTAAGCCTGAACCAGGGGTGCGTTTCCCAAAAGCATCGTTAGCCAACTATGGTAGCAAGTTCCGTCGTTATCATCATAGTTCAACGAGTCGGTGTTTCCCGAAACCATCGTTCCAACGAACATTCGCAAACAGCATCGCAGAGTTGTGTGGTTGGAACGACAGCTCTCGACCTGTGGTTAGAAGCAGAGTTTCTTGTTATTATAACATGTGGGCTTAATAAATTATTATCTTGAGCCAAATAAGCAAGATGACATTCAGTAAAATCAGTATCTTTTATTTAGAAGACATACAAATGTCCTTTATGTCTTTTAGTTTGTCAATAGATTTAAAGCACCGTTTTTGAAGAGTGCGCATGTGTGAACGTGCTCTAGTGCGTAAGAACGAGCCTATGATTGAATCTGGAAATAAAGCAAATAACTGAGAAAAATATGAGAGAGTCCTCAGATGACATGTCCGTAATTTATAGCAAAACATCTAGCATTAATTCGATCATTAATTCGAACAGATTCATTAAAAGTAGTTTTTAATCCACCACATGTGTGACATCATTAACCAATGTGGTTGAACAACCAATTTGCGACAATACGGTTTTGGGAAACAGTCGTGACTAGCAAGTTGATTTCTTCAACAGTGCATCGTACTACGGTAGTGGAGCAGCAAGTTACGTTGTTGTACGGGAAATGCACCCCAGAGCCGTTAAATATGAGAGTTGCGAACACGTTTTTGTGTTTAATTTTGGAGGAAAATTGGCTGCTCCCATAACATAGAATATATATATATATTCTATGTATGTGTGTGTGCGTGCGTGTGTGTGTGTGTGTGTGTGTGTGTGTGTATATATATTTATATTTAATGGCATTGTGCAGGTTTATATGAATGTATCATAACATTAGGATGTTAATAATTATGACCATAGACGCTCGAGAAAAATATATACAGTAAATACTGTAAATGTATTATACCTTATGGGAACAGTCCCTTCCCTCCAAAATTAAACACACAAAAAATGTATTCAATTCAAATATATATATATATATATATATATATATATATATATATATATATATATATATATATATATATATACACACACACACACACATATATATATATATATTAGTAGTATATATATATATACACACATCTGACTAATTAATGTCATATTATTAATAGATTGGTGTGCCAAGAGTGACATTAGTCTTCATGTAGACTGAGTTAAGCAAGAGCCTTGTGACAAATTATAATAGGACATTATGGCCATAAAAAATCTTGAGTACTTGGTACTAGTACTTGGATACTTAAGTACATTTGAAGGCAAATACTTTTGTACTTTTACTCAAGTGAATTTTTAAAGGCAGCACTTCTACTTTTACTTAAGTAATATTTTACCTTGAGTATCTTTACTTTAACTCAAGTACATGGTATGTGTACTTCGTCCACCACTGTCTATGTTATACTGATTTACTAGATCTCAATATTTCCAAGCAATGCATGGCTTACACTATTTTTCTACAAAATGCAATACAATCAGATTTTACTTTCGCAACGTATATACATATTTATTTTGTAGTCTGTATGCTACTAAACATTTTCAAATAGCCTACAATGTGTTGTGTTTAGGCTAAATGTATGTAGGCTAAGTTGTATACAATAACTTGGCATTATCATGGATGAAGCTTATCATATTACACCTTGATTAAGAATGCAAACTTTTGTTGAATTTTATGAGAAATCTACAGACGCAAACAGACGAAGTGTAGTAAAATAAAGACCTAAATGTGTATTTCGGACTTTTTTCACCACAAGTCTGAAAGAAGACATGTTATTGAAGACAAATATCCAAAAATCTCAAAATTGACCAGTAAAAAAAACCTATGTTTTTGCCTGCCGTGTCTCGCCTTAATATAAACACACACTGTTATCAGTAGCCTATTATTTTGGACAAAGTTTTGCACATTTCACTTCAATGTACACTTAAGCATGCGTCGTGAATTAGCAATGTGGAAACGGTGGTTTGTTACTGCAGTAATATCACGTTCAGTGCTATAAATCTCTCCGTTCCAGAATATTTGGTTCATAACATCAATCTTTGATTCAGGTGTTTGTGCAACCGTGCCCTGAAGATTTAACAAAAGTCTGGGTAGGCCTAAGTTAAGAAAAAAGTAAGTAGGAATTAGGAAAGTATGTGAGAAGTGAGATCAAAATTACCTTGCTTGCTTCTTTCCGCCATTTCACCTCAGTGCGAGAAAAACATGCATCGCTTCTTCTGTACGGAAAACGAGCAATTTTAATTGGTCGTCAATTCACTGTGAGTCTGTGTATCGTAGCAACGGGCACAAGACTGCGCTGTTATGAATCCAGTGGGAAAATAGATCTCGTGTATTGTTTATATATTTCGTGTGTGTATGTCTCTATGTGATATAATTATTATTTGATGCAAATAATTCTAGCCGGCTCAGCCAAACTTTATCAGATGGTGGCTCAATTTGGCTTACGAAATTATTGGCTGGCGGCGGCTGACATTCTAAATGGCGCAAATGGCGGCGCCTGGCGGCGGCTTCGGGGTCTACTGTGTACACAAGACAAACAAAAAGATGACAAATCCTTACTCAAAAAAACATCAAACACAACATTTCTATTTTGGTTGCTGGGGTGAGAAAGTTTAAGAAACCCTGCTTTAGAATCCATCCATCCATCCATCTTCAACCGCTTATCCGAAGTCGGGTCGCGGGGGCAGCTGCTCCAGCAGGGGGCCCCAAACTTCCCTATCCCGAGCCACATTAACCAGCTCTGACTGGGCGACCCCGAGGCGTTCCCAGGCCAGTGTGGAGATGTAATCTCTCCACCTAGCCCTGGGTCTTCCCCGAGGCCTCCTCCCAGCTGGACGTGCCTGAAACACCTCCCTAGGGAGGCGGCCAGGGGGCATCCTTACCAGATGCCCAAACCACCTCAACTGACTCCTTTCAACGCAAAGGAGCAGCGGCTCTACTCTGAGCTCCTCACGGATGACTGAGCTCCTCACCCTATCTCTAAGGGAGAAGCCCGCCACCCTTCTGAGGAAGCCCATTTCGGCCCCTTGTACTCGCGACCTAGTTCTTTCGGTCATGACCCAACCTTCATGACCATAGGTGAGGGTAGGAACAAAAATTGACCGGTAGATCGAGAGCTTTGCCTTTCGGCTCAGCTCCCTTTTCGTGACAACGGTGCGATAGAGCGAGTGCAATACCGCCCCTGCTGCCCCGACTCTCCGGCCAACCTCCCGCTCCATTGTCCCCTCACTCGTGAACAAGACCCCGAGGTACTTGAACTCCTTCACTTGAGGCAAAACCTCATTCCCTACCTGGAGTACGCACTCCATCGGTTTCCTGCTGAGAACCATGGCCTCAGATTTAGAGGTGCTATTCCTCATCCCAGCTGCTTCACACTCGACTGCCAAGCGATCCAGTGAGAGCTGAAGGTCACGGACCGATGATGACATGAAGACAACATCATCTGCAAAAAGCAGCGATGAGATCCCCAGCCCACCGAACCGCACACCTTCCCCACCCCGACTACGCCTCGATATCCTGTCCATGAATATCACAAACAGGATTGGTGACAAAGCGCAGCCTTGGCGGAGACCAACCCCCACATGGAATGAACTCGACTTTGTGCCGAGGACCCGGACACAGCCCTCGCTTTGGACGTACAGGGATTGGATCGCCCTAAGAAGGGACCCCCCCACCCCGTACTCCCGCAGCACCTCCCACAGTCTCTCCCGGGGGACCCGGTCATACGCCTTCTCCAGATCCACAAAACACATGTAGACCGGATGGGCATACTCCCAGGCCCCCTCCAGGATCCTTGCGAGAGTAAAGATCTGGTCCGTCGTTCCACGGCCAGGACGAAAACCGCATTGTTCCTCTTCAATCTGAGGTTCGACAATCGGCCGAACCCTCCTCTCCAGCACCTTGGAGTAAACTTTACCAGGGAGGCTGAGAAGTGTGATACCCCTGTAGTTGGCACACACTCTCTGATCCCCCTTTTTGAAGAGGGGAACCACCATCCCGTTCTGCCACTCCTTAGGCACTGTCCCAGATTTCCACGCAATGTTGAAGAGGCATGTCATCCATGACACCCCCTCCACATCCAGAGCTTTCAGCATTTCTGGTCGGATCTCATCAATCCCCGGGGCTTTGCCACTGCGGAGTTGTTTGACTACCTCAGTGACCTCCCCCAGGGAAATAGAATCTGATCCCCCATCATCCTCCGGCTCTGCCTCTACCATAGAGGGCGTGTTGGGATTTAGGAGTTCTTCAAAGTGTTCCTTCCACCGCCCAATAACCTCCTCGGTTGAGGTCAATAGCGTCCCATCTTTGCTGTATACAGCTTGAATGGTTCCCCGTTTCCCCCTCCTAAGGTGGCGGACGGTTTTCCAGAAGCACTTTGGTGCGGACCGAAAGTCCTTCTCCATGGCTTCTCCGAACTTTTCCCACACCCACTGCTTTGCCTCCCTCACGGCCGAGGCCGCAGCCCTTGGGCCTGTCGGTACCTTGCAACTGCCTCCGGAGACCTCCGGGACAACAAATCCCGGAAGGCCTCTTTCTTCAGTCGGACGGCTTCCCTGACCACCAGTGTCCACCATGGTGTTCGAGGGTTACCACCCCTTGCGGCACCTAAAACCTTGAGGCCGCAGCTCTCCACCGCGGCTTTGGCAATGGAAGCTTTGAACATTGCCCACTCCGGTTCAATGTCCCCAACCTCCGCAGGGATGCCTGAAAAGCTCCGCCGGAGGTGTGAGTTGAAGATCTCGCGGACAGGGACCTCCTCCAAACGTTCCCAGTTCACCCGCACTACTCGCTTGGGCTTCCCAGATCTGTCCATAGTCTTTCCCCACCCCCTGACCCAACTCACCACCAGATGGTGATCGGTTGACAGCTCTGCCCCTCTCTTTACCCGAGTGTCCAAAACATATGGCCTCAGATCCGACGACACGATTACAAAATCGATCATCGACCTTCGGCCTAGGGTGCTCTGGTACCACGTACACTTATGAGCATCCTTATGTTCGAACATGGTGTTTAGAATCCAGTTGCGATTAAATTCAGAATATACAATGATTGATAGTCTTTGACCACCACATTAGGAACAGATTGTTTTTGTTTCTATTTAATTGTATATCTTTTTATGCAATACACTGTTTTTACTGTTTTCTTTTTTTACAATGTCATCCGTCTGATTAGACCATTAGAGGGAATAGATAGCAGTACTGTAGGGTGTATTAAGTTCTACCAGAAAGACTCGGATACAGGATTGCATGTAAAAAGTTTATTATACATTAATAAAACATAATATGAGAAAGTTCTTTGGCATAAGCCTCCGTCCATTGGTCAATGAGAGAATCTTGAGATAACCGTCAAAACCTGCCTGGAGAATGGCAGGGGTGAGGAGCCTACCCCCCCGCAGAAGGACAGGGACTCAACTGGTGGTGGAAGGGGTGGAGGAGATTGCCCCGTAGGCACACTGTAGGCAGCAGTATGGTAAGCTGTTCATGGATCTATAAAGTGAGAGATGCGATATGATTGGTTGAACAAAATTCTGAATGGCAGAATGATGTGCTCAACTACTACATCTTCATGCTAGAATTACCGCTCTGCTTTCATTTCTAATTCTGATAGTATAGTCTTTTTCTTTTATTTAAAAAATACATAGGTTTAGGATGCCATCATATCAGTTATAAGCAATAACATAATGGATTTTTGGATCTGCCAAAATATCTACTAGGAATGACCAAAACGACCTATTTTCATAATCTACTTGGTCGGTTGTTTGAATGACTATTGGACGAGTTGGTGTTTAAGACAATAATGTATAATTAGGTTCTGTTATTTTCATGTGAGCATGATCAGACCCATTACAGTGGGATATATGCACGCTAATCAAAGAACATGGTAACTAACTAACTGATATTGAACAAATAAATAGGCTAAATAGCAATAACATTAATTTAACAAACATTACTCACAGCTGAGGGTTTAACGTCCAACAGTTATCGTCTTGAAATGTATTGTTGATGCGGCGCTTTGCTGTAACAACTGTGCATAAAAAGGCTAAACCTAAAGCATTAAAGAAACTAAATGTCTTGCAGAGGGTTTTATTGTACTTTTTCGACCACCCTGGCACATCCCTAATTTCTACAGTTTAATTTTTTAATTTTAAATTTTTTAGATTGGCCAATTAATTGTAAAAGTAAATTTTACACTGTCCTAATTAGTAGCAAAGTCCATTATTGGTCTTCCTCTAGTGTGAACTTTGTGAAGCACTGACAACAAAGGCTTCTATTGGTCTATTAAGAGAAGCTTTTGATTAGGGACCAAAAGGGAAATGTGTTGAGGGAAGTATCGCCCTTTCCTGTACAAGTTCATGGACAGGATGTCAAGAAGAATCATAAAAGAAATAGCAGCAAGTGTACCTTAATAGTGCATGGAAGTTTAACACTCTTGCGCCCAGGGTTGTTGTCTCGACTTGAATGGTTGTTTGAAACATGCTTACTAACAATAAAGAGGACATTATCATATTTAATAAATACCTCTAAATGACATTCTATGAATTACAAGGGAAAACATTTTTTATTAAAGATTATGAAAGATTTTATTTATTAATTAATATAAAAATTCACTGCAAAAAAAATTGTTTGTTATCAGGTGTTTTTGATCTAAAAATGTAAATGATTTAAAAATCCTTTAAACAAGATACATTTTTCTGAGATGCAACATATATGATATTCAGAGTAGCTTTCAGAGAATATATCTTCTTTTTATATAATTTCTTTTTATTTTCTCCCCAATTTGGCATGTCCAATTCCCAATGCACTCTAGGTCCTCATGGTGTTGTAGTGATTCGCCTCAATCCGGGTGGTGGCAGACGAATCTTTGCCTCCACGTCTGAGACCGTCAACCCCCACGCATCTTATCACGTGGCTCGTTGAGTGGTTTACTGCGGAGAGCTAGAAGGCTCACTCTATTCCCTTGCGGCATTTGTGCACAACTCACCATGCACCCCACCGAGAGCGAGAACCACATATTGACCACAAGAAGGTTAACCCAACTTCCAAGGCCCCTTTCAGAGAATGCATCTTGAATATGTGCATTTTGTATATGTGTATTGTTTTCACTTGTTCATACTTCTGATAGTGCAGCAAAGACAACATATTATTATATTTAATATATATTCTCTGAAAGTCTAAAAATCTTATGTTGCTTCTCAGGAAAATGCATCTTATTAAAATATATAGAATATTATATTCAGCATTCTCCAATAAAAAATAATTCTGCTGCAGTATAGCTTCTAAAGTAAATATATTTAAATATCTATATTGGAAAACAAACCAAAACAGACGTAATTTTTTCTTTTCTGCATTGTATAATGGTCCAAGTTTAAGACTACACTCTCTCACCTTTTTATTAACTTCAGTCCATCTTTAACTTAATAGTGCTGTGTATCGATGATTTTATTTACAATAAGATACACAGTGTCAGCGACACATTTATGTTATGATTCACAAGGTCACGAGCCATCATGTTATAATCTAGCTGCAGCAAGGAGGGATGAGCATTTCCGCGCATGAGGGTGTATCAGCTAGGACAAGTTTGACTCTCTCTCGCTATGAGCAGCTCTGACCACACAGACAAATTTTAGACTTTGTGCTTATTTACACAACCTGCTTCATTATTATTTGAACTTTAATAAAGAATGCATTAAAGATATAATGATGTTTTCTTCTTCTCCTTGTAGGATATTTGGTATGCGACATCTAGAAGGGAACTGTTAAAGTGCCCTCATTTTCACACCATTATATGTAGGATATTTGGTACTGATGAATTTAGATGAGAACCTTCTAACACCAATATATGTAAGGGAATATAGGGTCTCGAAAATGTGAGCTATAAACTAAATTAAACTGTCCTGATTCTACATTACTAGGTAATGAAATGTATAATGGAATTAGTCACGTTCGACAACCATTATAAATTAGGTAAATGACAAATAACTAGATTATTTGTCTGAATAAATTCTCCACCATTAACATCGTAAAACAATGCCTCGTTGTATCTGCTCACAATTTCTACTGTAAGGAATTAGCTTTAATAAGTGAATTATGATGAATTCACTTATTGGAGTGATATTATTGAAAATAATATCACACGTATTTAGGTACAGCGAAATCTTTTAAAAACAGGGATGAGATTATTTATCAAAATATACATCTTTGAAAACAGACAAACTTTATTGCTATTCTAAACATAAATCTAACACATATGTATATAAGACAGGTTGGTGAGAAGAGTGACAAAATGTGAAATAAATTATCAATACAGTGAAAATGAACTTAATGGAGTCTGTTGACAATGCCTTATAAACCATTTAACCTTATTTGAGTCTACATTTGAATTGAAAACGTTCGATTTGCTATCATTTGATTTGCTATCGGATTACCCGAAGTATTTAACAAATACACCAGCACTTTGAGCACAATATTGGAGATGTACTTGCATGTTGTGGTGTTTCCTTGCGTTCTTTTGTTGCTTAGTTCTTGGCTCTTGGTCGAAAGTTCGTTTCGTCTATGTTTTGGACCTCTGTAAGATCGGAGTTATTGTCTGTATGAATGATGAGGTTGGCTTTGAAGCGAGGCCTTCCCATGGACCATAGAGAGTGAGAGGCCTCCTCGGGACTTTGAGTCCCGTGCTTCCTTGGACCTCACATGGCATGGATCTGGTTCCGACGAGATCCAGATAAGACCACGAGGGAAGAGTCAGAGCGAAGTCTGAGCAGTCAGCGGAGCAGGAGATACAAGCAGAGAGGGAAGACGATAAGAGAAGAGAGCGTGTTCTTCCTGTTTGGAAACATTTGAACTGAAATTGGCCGCATCACCAAAGATGTCCTGCGCCAATCAGAAGTGACTTTTCAGAGTCACATGGACAACTGGGCTGTCTTTTCCGACAGTTGATTTATGGTCCTTTGTTTCAGATTCTTTTACAAAATTCCCACTCAAAATAGTGCATATTTAATCATGAACTTTTAAATCTTGTGAAAGGTACAAGAGACATGATATTCGTTGTCATGAGCTCCATGTAACCAACCAAGCAAGTGTTTGCATACTAAACTTGACATTCTATTGGTATCTTTTAATATTGTACATGTAGGTAACAAAATGTGCAAATCCCTGGTTACAAATCATACTGGTTAATTCCTTGGTTATACAACATGGATAAAACATTCCACACATTTTAAAGAGGTACATCAGGCTATAATCATTCATTTGTCAGTTATACAAGTTACCACAGCTCAATTCAATTGTCAGAATTACCTAGCAAGCCTAGGTATTGTATAACTTATTTTATTATATGACCCAAGCTAAATTTGTATAAATGAAGCACACATAGTGAGTTTGTATGGTAATTAATCATCATATTCGTGAAACACCTAAAACGGACAATTAATCATCATAGTCCTAAAACAGTAATCATAGTCATAATCACAATTATTTGTTTGACAATTAATTGTCAGCCAAATTTCACAATCGTGTGTGGTGGTGGCGTAGTGGCTAAAGTACAGGGCTGTTAATCAGAAGGTCATTGTAAATGTAATCGTGACCCCTAATTTTCATTATTAGGTTCCTACCTTGTGAATTTTGTTACAAATATTTATTTTACTGAGAGTTGATTAAAAATGCACAAGTTTTAGTTATTCCTGTTAGAAAAACATTTAAGTTGCTCTAATTTTACTGTAAAATAATTATATGTTGGACTGCTAAACTCGAGGTCGCACAATGTTTTTATATTCCCCCTGAAATTGACTTGAATTTTACATTTTGTTTCATTTATTTTGTTGTTGGATTGCTAAATGTAGATTGCACTTTCCTTTTACTCGAATTGAACAAGTTCTTACTTAAAATCACTCCAAAATAAATTTTAAGTAATCTACATTTAGCAATCTCCAGTTTAGCAGTCCAACATAAAATCTCTCCAAAATAAAATTAATGTTGGACTGTAAAATGGAGATTACCAGTTAAAACAGGGCTATTTTTGTGGCAGAATAATGCCCTGCAGTGCACACTTTGTTTCTTGTACATTTGTTTGTTTTTAAGAGAATATAATTTATTAAAATATTGATATATTAATGCGACAAGGTTTTTATATTTATTTTGGGTTAATTAATTGTTATATTAATCAAGAAATAATAATACAAAATCTTTAGAAAAATTGGCAAATTAGTCGTTATATTAATCGACTAATCGATAAAAAAATAATCGTTAGGTGCAGCCCTAGTATTCGAGTCGCGCAAATCTGATGGTCTTTTGGAAACCTTTCAAAGAGAAGTCTGCTTTAACTCTGTGTGGAAGATCAGAAGGTCGTGCTGAGGGGCCTTTCTGAGCAATGTTGATGCCTGGGCCGTTTAATTTTTGATGGTGATGAATTCCAGGATTGCAAATGTAGGGTTTTTCCTAGATTCAAATCATGTCATTTCAATTCTTCTGCATGTATAATAGTACATCCTCAATCAGGCTCAAGCTGAGGTGCTGTTCTCATGCATCATCATTAGCATTTCAAATGATCTCATGTTGAGTTAAATGAGATTGAACTACTATTTGGCAACTAAAAATGTTTTTAAAATTTAATGTCAACGTTGTCGATAACGTTGACTAATTGTTTCAGCCCTACCCTGTATATTACGTGATTTGATTAGGTCTTATTTGAATGCAGGTAGAATGTGAACAGAAATAGACAAAAAAGTGTTTATCATATTTGAGGATTCAGTTTTGAAAATTATTTAACACAGAAATGGAAACTGTTTAACAGTTTAATAGAATTAGAATACCTTTATTGTCATTGCACAACGAAATGTAGTGCTTCTCCTCAGTGGTACACACATACATACAACAAATAATGTACAACCTCAAAATGAAAATTCTGTCCCAAATGTTTCCCACACTTTCTCAAAAGTGAAAAGTCAAACCATTTCTTCTGTGAAACATAAAAAGAGATGTTAGGCAGAATGTTGGCAAGAGTCACCATTCACTTTCATTGCATCTATTTTCCATTTAAAGGAAAGTAAATGGTGACTAAAGCTCCTTTTGTGTTCTACTGAATCAAGAAAGTCAAATGGGGTTTGATGGACATGAGGGTGAGTAAAAATGAAAAAATGAAATCAAGATCCTGAACAATGCCAAAGTCTCCCTGAATCATGATGACCAGTGACTCAGGAAAGGAAGGAATGGCCAATCCATTAGATTGTTGATCTTGCATTGGTCACATTTAAGTCAAAACAAACCCCAGCTATTAGGCAATCTAAATTGGAAATCAGTATTCAAACTACTGTAGTTTGCGTAATTGTTTCTATTACATAAGCAGTCATTGATTAAGGTCAACTCACTTAATGTCAATGCACTTTTCTGTCTTTTTCCAGGAGAAGGAAGGCTGGCATCATGCCCAGTTTGGAGGACCTGCTCTTTTACAGTATTGCAGAAGGCCAGGAGAGGATCCCAGCTCACAAATTCATTACCGTGAGTGACAGCACTTATTATACACCGCTATTATTGGCCACAGGATGTTTTGTTTACGTTTTGTGGGTCAATGTATCTGTGTGATAGTATGACTGAAGGTCTGTGATGGGGCCAGGGTGTACTGTTACCGCTTTGTTGTTGTTATTATCAGCACCACTAAATTTGGCACCAAGCCATGTTTTATTACGCCATGGCTATCTTATCTAACCTGGCCGACATAGCAAGTAAAACCCAGATAAGATTACTGTCACTGATGATATTAATGAGTAATGCACTGAGATTTGTTTGCATTTGAAAACAAGCTGTGTTAACTCTGACAGTTTGAATTTTGATTCATGGAAATTCATTGTTTTGTGTGTGTGTACAAACAGGCACTGAAGGCCACTGGACTTCGAACAGGAGATCCACGGCTGAAGGAATGTATGGACATGTTAAAAGTCACCCTTAAGTCCACATCAGATGGTGTAATGCTGGACCGGCACCTTTTCAAAAAGTAAGTTTCAAATGTATTTTAGGCTCTTATTTATTTTATTCTTTTAAGAGTTCCCAATAGTCATGAAAAAGCTCATTTTAAAATTGCTATTTCCAGACCTGGAAAAGCCATGGAAGTTACTGGGCCCTATTTTAAGAACGCTAGTGCCATAAGACATAAGTGCAAAGTCAGTGGGCATGGCTGTGAAGTTGAGGTATTTTTGTGCAAATATGCGCTAAGTCTAGACACAAGTGGGTTTGGCCAAATTGCCCATGCAACTTGCAAATGAGGAGGGTCAAGTGCAATTTATTTCTGAGGTTCTTCTCCGGTTATTGCAGCATCTGCGTCTTATTATATAGTCCATTCCCTCAAGCACCGGCAATATAAACAGAAACGGCACATTCATTTATCACAGAAATATTTCTATAATAATGACACAATCCTTTTATATGCTTAAATATTGTCATCAGAATTTGGATGTATGCTCAGTTAAATTTTAGGAAATGCAAGTATTATGAATAATTTTCATCTACTGACACACAAATCATGGCTAGTATTAATAGTGATCTACTGGTCAGTTTTGAACAGTTAAATTAATTTATTGAAACATGAAGAAATTAAAGAAAAAATATTTCTAAATTCATATTACACGTCAAACGAAATGAAAATAGAATCAAAATAACGAACTGGTTAAAAAAATCATCAGTCATCCAAACATTTTATCCTGTCCAAATTCTTTCACCGGCACCTTTTGCAGTGACTTAAAAATCACTATGACAACAGGCAGAAAAGTACCAATACAAATTAAATCATAAATGAAATTGTAAATCTAAGCATAATAATAAGAATTGAAAAATAAACAATGACAAATAGATAATTTAACACAAATCGCATACTTTTTCTTTTTTTTCATAAGATGACTACAACTCTGATCATCAGGGACCTATTTTGATGTTCCACTATATTTTTAGGGTTTGGACATGAACTTTATTACCACTGGCTGGTGGTGAGTCTAACAGGGTTTACCAGGGTTTCTCAACGGGGGCGTTCAAAGTATGCCAGGGGGCGCTGAGAACAAATTAGTAGAGAGAGGGGCATTAGGTTACAAATGGAGGGTCCATGTGCTTTCTTAATATGGTCTTGTTACAAATACCACTGTTAAAACTATAAGCAATATATAATTAATTAATAAAATACAATTTTCAAAAGGGCAAATGCAAAATATGCAAAAGAAAATTTAAAGATTGAAATGGAAATGTGTAAATCCTAAAATAATATGCAAAAATATGTTTTAAAACTGTTTTACTTTTTATAGATGTTATAGATAACATTACTGTTATTAATACGAGTAAATTTACATCTGCATCCAACTCAAAATCAATGCTGTAATATAGAATGAGCATTTCAGTGGGACAAAATATGTAATATTATTGGTTATTTATTTTACTTTTTTTTTTAAATATATGAACAATATCACTTTTATTAGTAGTTTCTGTCATCGCATTTTCATTTTATAGGCCCCAGAGAAAGCCCTCCATCTGTTTGAATTCAAGAAACGCAAGGTTTGATGTTACATGAAGCGTAAGCCTGCTGAACAAAACTTTAAAATTATGCAATGCATCAAAGTTGCATCAAGCAAATAACACAAATATTGAGTTGTGTATGTCAACACACAATCAAACACGTTTCATGACATTTGTGATTGGTGTGTGGCACTCTGCGTCTTATGTATAGTAAGTAGTCCCCGTCATTTGGCCACACATCAGCGAATCCCACACAGTCTGCTTCTTCTAATTGTGCATCACTCCCCAGACATAATCCATAAAACGTCTCCACATAACCAGCCTGATAAATGTCTATTTTTTTTTTAGCTTGCCTTGTACGTGACTGTTGCTGGTGCTGTGTTCACTGAAAGTTTCATTACTGGCTAAGAGATGGATACAGTGGGTTTGTGTCAGCTTGTAGAGGCTTGATAGGTGATGGCAGGCAGCGACCTTGCATGAGAGTCAGGGTCATAAAGAGAGAGAGAGAGAGAGAGAGAGAGTGTAATGGAAAACCAGTGTACTGCTTGATGCATACAGATCAGAATACAGTATACTGAAAAGTCATTGAAATGTCTATAATGAATATACATTTTTCGAATTATGAGAAAATATTTAATTGATTAGAAATTGCTTTGAGATTGCAACATCTATTAAATTACTTTATACAAAAATAGAGAAGTCGTGGAAAATGTGATTCAGTGTAGCATCCAGTTAACATCTTGGAAACATATTTGCAAATTTAATACAATTTTCTATAAAAATGTCTTCACATGACAGTTTATGGTAATTTAATAAAAAATGTCACCAAGGTCACAAGTGCATTGCATTGTGGGATACAGTACCCAGCACAGTGTGCTCTGTTGTATGCTGTACATTTTGGCAAATGTAGAATGTTATCCAGGTTATTTGCACACTTTGCACTGTATACATACTGCAAAAATAGTATGAGTACTCTGTTGCAAGGTATTCTGTACCTGTTCCTTTTTCTGAGCAAAAGATAACCTCTGTCAATAATTCACATCCACTTAAATTTATAGGCCAGCACTGTGTGTGGCTATTTTGAGCTTCTCTGCCCCATCAGGAACCTTGGTGAAACAACTGGACCAATATTTTAGACACAATAATAAAAACTTTCCTCTAGATCAGAGGGGAGGTTTTCTGTTTAGCACCATGTACATGCCTCTTCTGTTGTGGAAATGAATTACACAGACTTGGTTTCCTCTCTCACGCCGTAGACGTTTTGATATTTTACAATGAATTGCATATTTTTCTGTGGGAAATGTGTTGGTTCAGATCTCGCTGCCATCTGCTCTTACTGTATCTACCTTTGATCAGTGTTGCTTTGAAATAAGAGAATGAACAGAGTGTGCAGAGCTATAGTATATGCAAAAGGCTGACTACTTTGAAGCTAAAATGTAAGATAGTTTTGATTTGTTTAACAGTATTTGGGTCAATACTAAAGATCTTTCTACCTAAAATGCACATATTCTTTAAAATAAGAATAAGTTGTCATATTCCTGCCAGGGGCATTGGACCGAAGGTAATGGTGGACCTGAGTAACAGAAAATCAAAAAGAGAAAGTATAGAATCTAGAGTTTCTTACAGTAGGAAGGTCAGTTATATGTGTCAGCATAGCTACTTAGGTAAATATTTGTTAAATATCCCTGTAAATATGGTACAAAATGAACACGGCATGTAGGGATGCTCGATTATTATAATCATAATCACAATTATTTTAGTCAATATTGAGATCACGATTATTTAACATGATTACTCATTGACTTTGGAAATGTCATGCATTTATTGAACTTTTTAAAAACTTGTCTTTTTAGCAGTGGATTTCCTTGAACTTGAAATGTGAACTGCACTGAGTAGGGGAGGAGGCTGTTGTCATATGATAAATATTTTCTGTAACGTATGGTTGTCTCATAGGTCTATTGAATGAGATCATTTTCATCATGTTACTGCAGCAAGATCTACCATGTACAATAAAGGCTATCCATTATCACAAAACCAACATTTCAGGTGTCGGTAGTGAAATTTGACTATTCTCAACTCCAGCTTCAAAACCACAACAAATAATAAAACTAATATGTTAATTATGGAAGAATGGTTTCAAGTTCTTAAGTAATTATTCAAGACTAGTAAACAGTCGGTAATAAAATAACAATAAAAAATTGCAATGAATAGAACTAGATTAAAAATAATAGAACAAATTAAGAAACTTCAGTGCTTTTTAACAGCTTTGAAGAATGAAATACAACATAAAACTACTACTGGTCTTCACTGTATGATTATAATATATTAATACTTTTTAAAGCTACTAAATTTACTTAGTCAAGGGCAGTGAGTGTATTCTCGTTCTCTTGTTCTGGTTGTTTGATTATTATAATGGCACATTAGACAGCAGCAGGTCCATTAGCTTACATTTATACTTACACGTCCGGCATTTTAATACAAATACGCTTTTTTTCTCCGCTGTTTACATTCACTTTAGACATCACTCTCTGTTTTTACATGAAAACCTCACCAAGAATGTTGAAATGTATTTGATGCGTATTAGCTTGAGCATGTTCAGCACCCACAGGGCTCAATCAAACAGGACACTGCTGTTACCTCGATCTGTAGCTAATTATACAATTAAATGCTCTGGATTACTTTCAACAGTTGATTAAGAATATTAACTTGCTAATAAGTGACACGGGCCTAGGCTATCACAAATATTGCTGATTATTTTTTCATTATTGACGTTTTAATCAGTCTACTTGTCCGGTCGGGCAAGTGAAATTATCTTTAAAAATTCACTTGTCCAGGCCAACGTTAATGTTGAGCCCTGCTTAAATATTGTATTCAACATTCTCAGATAACTTTTTTCTTCTGCAGTATAGCTCCTAAAGTAAATAAGGGTTCGTATAAGGTGTTTGAAGTATTTGAATTTGGCTTTTTCAAATTTAAGTCCTGCAAAACCCTTGAAAATAGCAATTTTTACTAATAGGTGCTTTTCAGAAAAAAACACAACGACAGACCACTGGAGAATCAGGTAGCGCATATACGGCGCTGTCACTTGGCACCTGTTACTTTTGGCAGCGCTGTTGCGTATAGGCCAATCACAATCAAGTGTTACTATTTAAAAAAATATATATTTTATATACTGCTGTTGCGGATTTAACAAGTATGAATCCTTGCTACTATCCGTTTTAATGACAATTTACTCTCCAGAGTGAAAAAAATTATAAGAGATGTAAAACGTTTTGAATGATTTGAATGCAGATCAATGGAGGATTCAGTTTTGTGAGCTGTCTAGTGCCCCCTACTGTAAAAGAAAATAAAATAAAGCTTTGCGTCTCACAAAGATTTTTTCTGACAACATTTGGGTCAATTTCAAAATATGTTGACAAACATGTCCCTTGACTTTTTTTTTGTCATGAAAAAGCTTTCATATAGCGGAAGTATATGTATATATATATATATATATATATATATATATATATATATATATATATATATATATATAAAATATAAAAATATATAATTTTATAATCTTTTCATCATTTTTAGAAAATGTTATTTGAAATTGTTAATTGCCTGAAAAAAATAATTGTTCCCTTCATCTGGTACACCACTTCTATGACACAAAGTTATTTTGTGTATCTATTTTGTACTTATTTTTAATAAAACATTAGTGCAAGGCCGAACAAGTGTGCAAAAAAGCAAAACAAAATGTAATATTTGGAAAAGAATGTTTGTCCCTTGATTTCATGTTATTGGTTTTTAATCAATGTTAAAACCTTTTTTATAAATGTTTTAAAAAAATTTAATTATAAAAAGTTGTAAAATATAATTTAAGGTTTAATTTCAGAGGCTGCTTAAGTATGCATATAGTGATTTTTCCCAGCATGTTTAAAAGTTATTCACATTTTAAATAATATTTTCACACACACAAATTATTTTTTTTTTAAATGAAATATTTTGGAAAATAAGCCAAAAAAGACTAATAAAACATGTATTTTGTTCTAGTGTATAATGGGCTAAGACTACTCTCTCTCACCTGTTATGTTCACTTCGATCCATCTTTAACTCACAAAAATAAAATGTATTTTCTTAATAGAGCTCTGTATCACCAAGTTTCTTCATGATAAGATACCCGCAGTGAACGTGACATATATTAAGATTCACTACATTGCGAGCCATCATGTTATAATCTAGCTGCAGCGTGCGCGTGACGAGCGTCCCCGCACCAGTGTGTGCATCCACCGAGTGAAGATTCAGTCTCTTCCCCGGCCACTTCATGCAACTCATAGATGCGGTACTGACCGAAAAGAGAAATGCCGTTTTCTAAATAACCTGAGAACAATAATGCCTCAAAATAGACGGAACAACCTGGCACTCCTCTCATTTCATACACGTTATCTTGATTTGTTTTCAACAAGAATCATTTCTAATATAATAAGAATAATAATTATTTTTTTTTAGTAGACAGTGTTTTTGTTTTTTTTAATTTATTGCTTAAGCCAAAGTTTATTTTATTTATTTATTTTGAAAATAAAAGGTTGTGAACTACTTGTACATAATATCAGGGATGCACACTACTCACCTTTCAGCTAAAGTCACCTTTTCTGAAGCTAATTTGTCAACATTGTGTGGTAAAATATTCAGCATTTTACATGAAAGGGTTACTGTAAAGGTGCACTCAGTAACTTTTTGTTCATGTCATCTTGAACTTAGTGACACCTAGTGTTGTGGATGCAACGTCATTCAAAATCAATAGTTTTCAGTTACAGATGCCATTGTATAAATTCACTATTCACAATCAGCCATGCTAATTTAATCCAAGAGTGAAAGTGTCCAATAACAAGACGGTAATTGACATTAGAGTAGTTTTCAGCTGGTCATGTGATTCTAAAATGGCAGCCCCCATGAGGGCGCCCCTCCCCCATGTAGAATAAAGCAGCTTTTATAAGGTTACTGATATGACTAGAGTCCTCATCTCATGTGAGTGGTCATGATTTTATACACATGTTTAAAAATTACAACTCATTTCTTTGGGAGTAAAATGTTTTATTGGAGGAAATAAATACTGAGTGCATAATTAAGCTTAAACACTTACAAAAAGCTTTAAATACAACAAACACCTGCTAAATCACATTTTTCACCTCTCATGAGCAACACTGTAATTAAGCACTGTTTTTTTTCCATCTAAAAAATGGTCATATATTTCCCCCACTGCACTCAAATTGTTTAGGTGGCCCTAAAATAGTGCTGTGCCCTGGGCCCAACATTTGGTGCTACGCCTCTGTTTTTGCCCTTTAAAAAATATCAGAGTTATCAAACCAATTCTATATGAGAAAATTTCTTAAGGCTTTTTCTATCTTCAGGTGTGTCCAGAGCAACATTGTGCTCCTCACCCAGGCCTTCCGCAAGAAATTTGCTATCCCTGATTTTCACACATTTGCTTCTCACATTGATACTCTCTATGAGAAAGGCCGAAATCTTTCTGGGGGGCAGGTAAGAAGACAAACGTAGACATTTTAAATCTCATTCGTTCAACTCAAATCGATTATATATATTTTTTTGCTTGATAATAGTTTTGTTTCTTTAAAGAACTGTGATTAAATATCTCTTTCTTTTGCTTTCAGGTTGCTGACTACATTCCACAACTTGCCAAATTTAGCCCTGACCTGTGGGCTGTGTCCCTTTGCACAGTAGATGGACAAAGGTGTGAAGGAGCTCCTAGTGAATGCCCAACTCATTATACTAATAATTAAATTTAACAAACTCTTTAAGTAGACCAAACAATTTTCTGTGCATTCGTTCTTGGACTTGTCTTGAATGTCCTATTTAGTTAGTGGCTCAATTCAGTTTCCATTCACATGGATGTTGTTTTTTGGAGCCAAGATTAGGCTGCTCCTAAAGTTGTTGTGTAAGGTTTCCACTCTTGCTTCTCTTTGAAAATACTAGAAAAGAAATAAAGAATACCAAAAAGTATTCTAACAAGCTTTAATTGTCATTTTGGATATTTATTAACCAGAACACTTGAGCGTTAAGTGTTAAAAAGTGTTATAAAGCGTTATCACTGGCCATTCACTGTACCTTTTTGTCAAGTACCGGAAATGTATCATACAGTTAATGTTGGTCAAACAACCATTTGATAAAATGCCAGCTAATCTTATCATTCGATATCAGTACACTTTTCCCCTGGAGATAAACACATAGGGTAGAGCAAAGGGGATGTTCTAATCTGCTAGTCATGTGAGGATGATTGATAACAAGACCATAAAATAATAGTAATTTAAGTGTCCGTCAATACAGTATTCAGAACCATATGCCATGGCACATTCTTTTATCCCTGATAACAAAGATATATGTTTTACATTTACATTTATGCATTTGGCAGACGCTTTTATCCAAAGCGACTTACAGTGCACTTATTACAGGAACAATCACCCCGGAGCAATCTGGATTTAAGTGCCTTGCTCAAGGACACAATGGTGGTGGCTGTGGGGAGCGAACCAGCAACCATCCGATTACCAGTTATGTGCTTTAGCCCACTACGCCACCACCATTCCACTAACTCCTTGCTGTAAAATTTGTTTTAAAGATACATTGAGCACCTGCATACAGTACATACTGTACATTGCCAAAACCTGAACCATCGAAAGGCCCATATAGAAACTGCTGACTGTTTTTACATTCTCTGATCTGATTTTTGGGGAGAAATCAGTGGAATTATGCGGAACGTATTTAAATGGATAGTTCACCCAACAATGAAATCTCTGACGTTATTTCCTCACACTAAGGTTGCACCAAACCTGTTTGACTTACTGTCTACTGTCAAACACAAAAGGTGAATTTAAAAAAAGTCTTCACACAGTTGTCCTAATGACAGTAAATAGTGATTCGGGTCTGTCAATCTCTAAAAAGGACAAAAAAACGCAATAAACCACCGTAAAAGTATATGAAACAACTCGCATCTCACACTTTACGCATATACCTCATATTTTTTGACGTTGCTTTAACTTTTGTTTTTAAACTGTAAAGACAAAATGGCTAAGATCTTTCCACTGAAAGCCTAAATAATTCATGAGGCCCACACTTTTTTCCATTATTGTTTTAACATCTGCAAATCATTCGCAGCTTTTAGGGTCTGCTGACTTGGTTTATGATTGTCCATTTGATAAATGGAACATCGGTTCATTAACTTTATTCTCCACAATGTGGAAATTTGTCTTTGGCTTCACCATAAACACCAACACATCGACATAAAACAGTATACAAAAAACATGCAGGCATATTCGCATACCCACACAAATATATGCAAACATATACAGCTACATATTTAATATTCTGACAGCATTTGGCACAAATGACATCTGATACATATACTTGATGGCCCGTGGTTGCCTAAAACGCTTCGCTGAGGGCAATAACTGAAAGTGACAGTGCAGAGGATGGGAAAAGATCCTTTATGATGACCAAAGCTTTTTGTTTTGCTTTTGAGCTATATATATATATATATATTTACAGCATATATTGTTTGAGTATATCTGTAACTGCTGATCTCCTGGAATTTTCACACAGTCTCTAGAGTTTACTCAGAATTGTGCCAAAAACAAAAAAACTTCTAGTGAGTGGCAGTTCTGTGGAAAGAAACGCCTTGTTGATGAGAGAGGTCAACAGAGATTGGTCAGATTGGTTCGAGCTGACAGAAAGGCTACTTTATCTCAGATAACCACTGATCAATTGTAGTAAGCAGAATAGCATCTCAGAATGCACAACACGGTGAACCTTGAGGCAAATGGGCTACAGCAGCATAAGGCCACGTTGGGTTCCACTTCTGTCAGCCAAGAACAGAAAACTGAGGCTGCAGTGGGCCTACCATCTGTGTAGTTCAGCGGAAATCGAGATTCATCAGATCAGGCAATGTTTTTCCAGTCTTTATCTGGACGGTTTTTAGTGAGCCTGTGCCCACTGCAGCCTCAGCTTTCTTTTTCTGCTGCTGCCACACAATTGGCTGATAATAATCGCATGAATAAGTAGGTGTACAGGTGTACCTAATAAAGTGGTCTGTAAGAGTGTCTATAAATGTTCCCAGATATTTAAAACTACAAACCATTTCAACAGGGTGCAAACAAAGTATTAAAAGGTTGCACTTGTTCAGGAGTTTCCCGGATGTTGCTGGTAACAACCAGTACTTTGGTTTTATTCAAATTAATCTTATGCACTCAGTCGACATCAGTTCTGAAGGGCAATAACATGTTTATAATAAATATTATCCCTTTCTGTTTCAAGTGCCATTGCACATGAGTATTTAAAAAAGACGTAAATGTGGGGGCCTGGGTAGCTCAGGGAGTATTGACACTGACTACCAACCCTGGAGTCACAAGTTAGAATCCAGAGTGTGCTGGGTGACTCCAGCCAGGTATCCTAAGCAACCAAATTGGCCCAGTTGCTAGGGAGGGTAGTCACATGGGGTAACCTCATCGTGGTCGCGATTAGTGTTTCTCGCTATCAATGAGGCGTGTGGTAAGCTGTGCATGTATGACAGAGGGTAGCAAGAGCCTCCACATGCTGGGAGTCTCCGCAGTGTCATGCACAATGAGCCACGTAATAAGATGCGTGGATTGACAGTCTCAGAAGCGAAGGCAACTGAGACTTGTCCTCCAGCACCCAGATTGAGGAGAGTAAACACGCCACCACGAGGTCCTACTAAGTAGTGGGAATTGGGTATTCCAAATTTGGGGAGAAAAAGTGACAAAAAATAAATAATTATCCCTTTAATTTTAATTCATTATTATACAAAGACAATAGTAACATATAGTTCCTTGTGGTGTTCCAGTGTTTAAAATAGTTGTCTTTGACACTTTACCATTAACGAACATTCGTTGTGGACTAATGGAAAGTAAATCTCTGATCCACCAGATGAGGAAACCATTATCTCTAAGATTAAGTGATCTCTGTAAGAGAATGTCTATCTTCATTGTATTAAAGGCTGAACTACAATCTTTAAATACAATTCTAGCATAGTGTGGTCTACTGTAAATGTTCACCAACTGAATTACATACCATGTATTGTACGAACGGGTCACTGGTATTGATCAATGTTCTCTCATTTTGCTCAGGCACACAGTTGGTGACACTAAAGTGCCATTTTGTCTGCAGTCGTGCGTGAAGCCGCTCAAGTATGCTATTGCCGTGCATGACTACGGCACTGAGTATGTGCACAGGTTCATTGGGAAAGAGCCCAGCGGCTTACGCTTCAACAAGCTCTTCCTGGATGAGGACGGTAAGGATTTTCACCATCAGAAAAAGTGTTGACTTTTGTAAAGAAATAAATAGCAAATTATGTTTTGCATTAAGGATAGCCATTGGCATTCCAGTATAAAGTTATTTTCATGACAATTAACAGCTTTTAATTTGTTGTAGTCTTAAAGCATATATCGTTACTGTGATATATAATTACCAGCACAGCCACAGTTTGCTGTTGACCTGAAATCCATGAGTGGCTTCAGTCCTAGTTCAGCATTCATACCTGAAAGTAGTATTTGGACTTCATCGAGAACAGAGATTACTGGTCTCTCCAATTTCTGCCACGCAAAACAATAAATGGACTACACATGTTGCCTATGCACTAACACATGCATTTTGTTTTTGTGTTGGGGACCACAGGTAAACCCCATAATCCAATGGTGAATGCTGGTGCAATTGTGTGTTCTTCCCTAATTAAGGTAAGCATCTTAATTCCACTTGTTTTCCTGTTTTCTTTTTTAAATGTTAGAAATTTTTTTTAACTACTCTTAACTGTACACACATTTACTTAATTTAAATTAGCCAGAATAGACTACTTGGTATTGGCTGAATATTCTTCCAAAAGCTTTTTGTTGCATTTATAGTAATCATAATTAGAAGTTTTGTCTCTAATGTATTTTTAAACTTTGCAAGGGAGTCTGAGAAGTGATCATCATTGCATATTATTGGTGCTTCCTGTCCTTGTTTTATTACTGTACACAGTCTGTCTATAAATATCTAACACACCTACTCAAGGTCTTCATTATCATAATAAAATAAAACATGAAGATCATGCCATTTTGAAGACCATTATTTTTAAAAGTCTGTTTGCTATGAATTTTCAGTGAAATTCATTCAGACTTTTGTTCTCCAAACATTTCCCTTCCACCCTCTGTTGTGACAAGGGCTGGGCAATATAACTAAAAAATACATAACCCCATTTTCCATTATTATTTATATATCAATATATATTTGTTCTAAAATGATTTAAAGTTATATACACTACCGGTCAAAAGTTTTGAAACACTTGACTGAAATGTTTCTCATGATCTTAAAATCTTAATTTTTTGATCCGAAGGTGTATGCTTAAATGTTTGAAATTAGTTTTGTAGACAAAATATAAATTGTGCCACTATATTAAGTTCATTATAAAACCCAAAAAAAAATTAAATTGATGACTTGGACCAAATAATAAAGAAAAACTGCCAATAAGTGCCCAAAATAGATGGGAACTCCAATATGGTTTAAAATGCATCCCAGGGTGATGCTTCAAAGTTGCTTCAAGAGTACATGTCTGCAAATTCTAGGCAAAGGGTGACCACTTTGAAGATGCTAAAATAAACCGTTTTGATATATTTTAGATTTAACATTTCCCATAGTTCCATTTATGTTATGCCATAGTTTTTATGTCTTCAATTTGTCACATTTTAGAATAGTATAAGAATGCGTATGTTTAAATTTTTTAACAGTAGTGCATGTATATAGTTACAAACGTATTAAAGGTCTAGCGGAAATGAACGCAACTCATTTTACATTAATGCTGGTTGCAAGCAGAGAATCAGGTGTGTCAAATGATGTTAGATTTATTACAACAAGCCAAACCAACTAGAATGAGGTGCAGGATGAGCCATTTACAGTGTAATTAGTAAAAAAAAAAAAAAAAACACGAAAGGAACCTGAGTGTCGCTAAATCAAAACAAAAATAATTCCATTAAAATCTAAATTCACAAGGCCTCTAATCTACCTACGAAAACAAAAATGTAAAAAAACAAAGAAACCTGAATTCTTTAGGGTACATGACCCTCTAAATTACATAGTCAAGGAGAAGAAGAAAAAAGGATGGCGAGCACACTCCTTATCTAATGTGTCTATGGCACATTTCCACTACACGCTATGGTTCGACTTGACTCGCTTTACTTTTCTGAGCTTGCTTTTCCACTGCAGTTTAGTGCCGCCTCAACGTGGGTGGGGTTATAGGCTGATCGTCATAGTTGCGCTGCATCTACTGCTGTGATATCATTTTAAACGCGACACAAACATTACGGACCATAAACACAAACACGACCGCTAGCTGTTAGCTCATTGTGCTGCACAAAGCAGTTGTTGCAAGGTGATTTTACACAGGTGTAACAGTTAAATTAGCCTGGTTGTTTTAGAAGCAAGCTTTCCAGTAGCTGGTCAACTAAATAAAAGTGAAGCTTTCAAGGAGAATATAGTGTTAACGTAACAAAACGTACCATCCTCCATGTGGACTTCAACAACGCCGTAGCCGAGTCGCGGGCACTCTCCCACCCATAACAATCAAACATCACTACATGTACCATGTATATCGTGCCACCTGCTTACCTGTTCTCTTCTCCCCAAACTAAATGAACATCAAGCTCCATTGAACAGCGGCATAAGGCACAGATAACAAAGTAACAGATTGAACAAGTAGATTTCAAAGAAACAAATAATTACAACAAAGGTAATTATCTCAAACAAAATAAAACACATACTGCACGTCTCTCTAAGCAAACGCGCCGGATGGCTTTTTAAACAGGCGGGGCGGCAGCGGATTGGGTGATGTCAAAACGCCCTGATGATGATTGGCAGGTGACCTATCCTATAGGCAGAAGCCTGAGAGCGAGATAGCAGAGTGAAAAGAAATAGAATTAGTGAGAGAAAAAACAAAAAGGAACACCGAAACATGCGTGGAACGTAACAATATACTGTGTATATACTGTGTATGTATATATATATATATATATATATATATTTTTTTTTAAATCAGAGAAACCAACATTTCCATCAAAGGGCCATTGATGACAAGTAGATTCAAAATGTTTAATGTAAGCACCTTAAAATATTCAAGGCATGTTTCCCACTAAATGATCACAAGAACTATATTTAATCATTTTCATTCAGAAGCACCGATATAACAACACTAATCAAACAGTAATGAACAGCAAAATTTACTAAATATATATTTTACTAAAACATTTTACTACTGCATGAAAAATGACATCAATAAGATATCCATGAACATTTTATAAATGATGACGCTAACAAATTTTTAAATCTTGAGTTTTGAATCGATTCAATGAAATTATAATTTTTAACTGTTTAACGGAAATGTTAGAAAATCATTAATATTCACAATGTACCTTAATTTTATATTGTCAGCAAATATTAAATAATTGAATATATTGTGAATATTTGACATATCACCCAGCCCAACTTGTGCCTTATTAAAAAAATAAAATCACCATAGACCATAAAATAATTATATTGTATTTAATGTTATATTTACACATTTTGCTGTGTGCATATATAGTGGGTTTATTAAGCCTGGCTGGTATTTCTTGGAGTTGTTTGCACCTTTTATTTTTGTTTGTGTGTGATGCAGTCGAGTTATATCCATGTGCAAGCACACAAGAGAGTAAAAACACTCCAGCTGGCTTAATGGTGGTTTTGTAATGTAAGGTTTAGATTAAAGTGTTCTGATGGCCTTACATAAAGATGGCACAGTACTATATGCCCACAGTTGTGCCCTTGTAGAGAGTGTGCATGTGTACGTTTTTATCAGAAAACCAAAAGTGATTCATTTCTGTACAAACACACACATTTTCAGCAGGCTTTTCTGAGCTGGGCCAGCAGAAACAAAGTCTGCTGTGACAGGCTCATATAAGTAGGGATGGGAATCATTAGCAAATTATAAATTACTAAACAAAATAATTATATTTTTTGTAACATATTTTGTTAAGTATCATTTATTACAACAAAACTCTGTTCCATTGTGAACAACGAGCGATAATGAGTTATCTCATTGATATAAGTTTTACACCGTCTACACTGGGCATGTACATTTACGCAAAACACCGCAACGGCTTGAGGCTTTCTACACTTGATGCGTTGAAGCAAACATTCCAAACCTTTTATTTGTTTTGTTGGCAGGAGTAGCAGCAGTGTGTGCAGCAATAAATGGAACGAGACATCCATTTACTGTCTGCACAACACTGCATCGTACGCTTCCAGTAAAGACAGCTTCATTGATTATAATGGGATCTATTTGCTGTGACGTGACGTGACGTGCCATTCGCATCTGGAGTAGACAGGGTGTTACAAGCCTTAAGTACAGCATAACTCAGTTCTTATTGTCTTGGTCACAAGTAATGACTTAATTATTAATAATTCATAATTGAGTCAGATGTTAATTCAGTAATCGGTCCAACTGATTCAATGAGTGAGTTTGTAGCCCTATTCAGACGGGACTAGTTTTTCCTCGGTAGGTCAAGGATATCAGTTTCACAGGCGTACTTTGTGATTTTAATTGGGTCCAAGTATGACAAGTCTGTGTTTTTCTCTCACAACCTCTGTACAAATTGCAGAGCAAATTACCTACTGTTTTTTGGCTAACTCAAGGGTCCTATGAGAAATCTAATCCCATCCAAATGCGAAAGTCTGTGATTGCTGATATTGAATTTTCCCAACGCTCCTCCTCATGTATTTTGACCTGCATGAACTACCGTTAAGATCGTACTTACAGTATGTGTGCCAATCTACTGACTGCTGTGTGCTTTTCAATAGGTATGTAGATTTGTTTTGCCATCCGACAAAAAAGTAAGAAAATCAAATCAATAATGCTCAGACTGGCCAGCGTAAAATCAGCATCAGGCAAGATTTTCTCTGCTCAATTACTTAATGTCATAATTATATAATTAACAGAAAAGACTTGTTTATTTCAGTGGGTTTGTTAAAAGCAGCCACTTCTATAGACACTTGTGAAGTTTATTTAAATAGGCTTTTTAAAATAAGTAATTTATAATGTAAAATGTATCGATTAAAATGAAATCAATAAATTAAATAATTAGTTATTTAAAATGTTGTTTTAAAATGATAACACATTTTAAACTTAAACAGATCAAGTTTTAAATATAAGTTAATTTTATCACCTCAACTATGTGTTCAACCTTCTGTAACAGCCATATCTAGAAATCACACACTCCCACCTCCTGTAATAGAAACAGAGATAGTCCCTTTCAAATCAGTACACGAAATCACAGACATCGGGTGATAATAATTGTTACTCAAATGTTGTTTAGAAAACTAGTCCTGTCCGAATAAGGCTTATGACTCTTATGACGACACTTACGATGTGAGTTTATCATTTTGACTAATCATTTAGTCATTCATTCGAGCATCAGACTTCACTATTTGCCCTGTTTGTTGTTATCTGAAACCAGTGTGGACAACACAATAGAATAGATGTGTGGTCTATTTATCTTTTTCATAGAAAGACCTTTCTCTTGCGGTGGTGCTATAGATTCAGCAGCGCAGCAGCCATTGAATAGTGGTGCAGAAAACCATATTTTAGTATGGTATTCCATATGCACTGGCAAAATAATGCAGACATTACATAACTATAAACAGAGCTGAGCATTGTAAAAAATCTTTCACTTCTGGTATTTTTTATCAAATGAAGCTGGTTCTGAATAAGAACCGATTCTTGATTCCCAACCCTACACATAAGAAAAACTATCCATATTTTTTTATGTATTTGTTTTAACCTTGCGCAAATCCACATGAAAGGATGCACCGTCACCCTCTGTAATGAATGTTTAGCATCCTGTGAACAACACATCCATGAAGTTTAAGCTCATTTAATTTCCCATCACACCCTAAACTCAACCATTATATTCTTATATTGTTCTCTTGTGAATGGTATTGGTGTAACGTAAATTGTCTTTTACCTCTTTGATGTGTTGACCAGTAGGTCAGTGCTAAATGTAAGTTGTGCCTGTCGGTTTCCTTTGCACTTTAGTAGCGCATGACGTCATTTCCTCCCTTTGTGCCCAAGAGTCCTTGAGCAGTGCCATGAGCATATACTAAAGCGTATGATATGCTGTTGAAGGCTCTTTGTTTGCTGTTTGTGTTGTTGCATATTTTACAGACGTAGGATCTGTGGGATTTTTTACCACTGCTGCAGGTCAAAGACGTTGGTAATTTTTCCTTTCCATTTTTCCTCCCTCCCCATGAACAAGCCTGGATACTAAAATATCAGTAGTGTCATTGTGCTCTTTTATAAGGCGATGAAATAGGGATCACAGTAGAGCATCTATGCAGGATAAAATGCTCTTTTTGATGTAAACTACTGGAGCCAAAAGAGGCCATGCATATTATTGTATTCTGTCTTGCTTTCTTAAAATCACAACCTATTTTTCTTGTGAAACATGACAAAAAACACTGCAAAAGGTTTTAAGGATTGGATTGCATTTGATTGGATCGGACAGACAGACTTATTGACATTGATTGATTGATCGATTGATCGATTGATTGATCGAACTTAGGTAGTTAGTTACTTTCAGATTTAAATCATAAAGAGTCAAAGCCAGACACTGAAAGTTTTGTCTGTGTCTGCTATGGGAAATCTGATATGGTAAATAAATAAAGATTACTGTGTCAAAACAGGCAGCAGGACTGCACAGAGCAGGGCTGTCACGATTATGAAATTTGGCTGATGATTAATTGTCAAACAAATAATTGGATTACGTTGATTAATTGGCTGTTTTAGGGGTTTAAAGGTTGAGATAATTAATTGTCTGTTTTAGGGCTTTCACGATAATGATGTTAATTGTCATAGAAATTATCATACTTCTTAAGTTGTCATACTGCTTCATACACCTTAATAATTAATTTATTCATATTTAACTTATAATGTATAAAATAGAGATATTGGATTTCCATTAAGGCTCTAAAAACGTGGAAAATATTGTACTGAGGTAATGGCATGAAAAATTATATTTTAATTATTAAAATCTTTCCAAATACTTCTCTTATTTGGAATGTAAAATATGATTGAAATTTGAAGTGCACGTGCACAATAATCATAGTTAGATTAAATAATCGAGACCACACAATTATTTGATAATTGTGACAGGCCTAGTGCCGAGTTTGGTGGACATAGCTTTAAAGTATCAAAGGAGGAGTTTCGTTTAAATATTGTGATTTCGAATTTTGAAAAATCCCTCTCCCCACTTTGTGTAATAAAAGTATGTTGGCCTTATCAAGCCATCATATAATAATGCATGGTCTCTGTGGGCTTCCATGGTAAATTGGGCATGTAGTACAAGCATATTTCTACATACATTTTTCCCTTTTGCATAAATGTTCAACGATCTTAATTTTTAACAAACACACAAATTAGCCATTGTTGATTTAGAAAGATAATCCAATGAGGCAGTGCTAAAAGTTGTAGGTTAATGGGTACTGATCCATACAGTTGTCCAGATGATGCACATGTGTTAGCCTTAATTTGAACTCATTCTTAAACAACCCGTTTCATACCTCTCCACACACTCATAAATGCATCAACACACAATGCACAGATCCTCACAAGTACCTGTAACATCTTAAAATGTTATCAAACATACTGATTTACAGCCACTTTTTTTTTTTACCCACTTCTCTGTTTGGCCTGCAGGTTTTACTCTTTCCACAATAGCAGTTCATCATCATTTCCTTTGTAGAGCATAACAGTACTTTACTGTAGTCAATATATTAAATCTTGATCTTACTGATTTCTAACAGCAGACTACCAACCAATTTTAGTGTTGTACTGAATTGATTTTTACCTTGATATTACATTCAAACTGATTTGATATAGAATATAATATGCTCTATTTTTGTTTGTGTATTTTATAATGAGAGCATTGTGAACACTTGATGAACAGAGAATTTATTTCCATGTAAGATTCGTATTTCCCTTAATCTCTTTCTTTGTCTTTCAGCAAGGGGCAGGCAATGCCGAGAAGTTTGATTATGTGAGTGAATAATTAGTAGATTACAATACAACTCTTCTAAGGAACTGTTTTCTTTTGGTTCTGTTTTATTTACCTGTCGTGATATGTGCTCTCCTGCAGGTGATGAACTTCTTGAAGAAGATGGCAGGAAACGAATATGTTGGTTTCAGCAATGCTACGTATGTGGAAATCCCAGTTCTGTGCTTTTATTTGAACCATCACTCATGTCAATCTTTTCACTGTCCCACTTCTTAAAAAGCCCTGATCAAACATTGATAAAGTTTGGTTGCATCGGAATAAGAATAATTGATTCTTTTATGATTTTAGGTTAGAATTTAAAAGAATGTATAAAGGAAGGTGTGTATTTTAGGAACTGTAACAGGCCACCCAATTTGTATTAAAAAAAATGTTTTCCCTGTTTGGCCTTCACTATAGTATAGTATGTCAACGACCCAAATGCAAAGTTCATCATTGAAGAAGATGAAAAAGGGAGAAAAAAGCAAAAGATGAATAGCAAGTGAAATTTAGACTGTACTGTATGTGTTGGGTTCAATTGAGCTCTCTGAATGTTTGCTGTTTCTTGGTCTAGATTCCAGTCAGAGCGTGAATCAGGAGACAGGAATTTCGCTATTGGCTACTACCTGAAAGAAAAGAAGGTTGCTAAATTAGGATGCTTTTGCGTTCCTGTCACCTTTGATTTATAGCATCCAATGATCTAGAAATATTTATTTTGTTTGGAATGATTTCTTGACAGCTTAATAGAAATACTGTTCTAGGCTAACCTTTATGAATTTAAACCTTAACCCTTCATTCTCTTTCTATGTAGTGCTTTCCAGAGGGCACAGACATGACTGCAGTTCTGGACTTTTACTTTCAGGTGTGTCTGACTCGTTTCTGAGTTAGATTTTTCAGATTTTGGTTAACAGATAATACAACAGTTGCAACAAAAGGTGTTCTCCAAAGCCACATCTCTTATTTTGAAATCCATGAATAGAATTAATTTTTTTATTATCCAGCCAGCACAAGTTTAAGTGTAAAATATTTAAACACCTTACAACACAATGATGCAACTGGAAGGTCAATATAATCAAATCAAATTTTTTTATCTGGTACCAATACTAGTGAAATTTCACAATTCTTGTTATTTGAAATTCAATACCACAGTAAAAAAAATAGATAATATGCTATTATGGTATGTAAATATAAACATATTAAATACAAACAATGGCATGTTGCATTAGCATTTCTCAATTAAGTGAACACTTTTTCATTTTTTTTAATAAATAACAATAATAATAAAAAAAGAAGTAGCCTAAGTATTAAGTAAATTAAGAACATGTTAGGCTGGTAAAAATAAATAAATATAGAGCAGTCAGTGGCTTTCTTTTCAGTATTGTTGTTTGATTCATATTAACAATATAATAGACAGCGACAGATCTATTAGGCTGCATTATTGCATTTACACTGCAAAGTCTTACAAATGTCTGACATGAGTGGCTTTGGCTTACTTTGACATTGCAAAGGCATGAAATGACTGTGGTCTGGTGACTGTCCCTTGACTCCTCTCATGTGCATCTGATATCATACGCATCTGAAATAGGATAGCCCAACTGATGGCTCTCTCACACTCACACATTCAAGTGCTCATTTTTGAACAAGAAAATAGAAGATTGACCAATCAGAATTTTGTTTTACAATTGACAAACGTAGATCGCTATTTAGTGGAATCGCCCTCATGCAGTTGTGCTGGACTGGTAATACAGTGTTTTAATTGTGATTTGAATTTATTGTCGTGTTGTAATCATTATTCATACTGTATGTGTTTGTGTTGATATATGCAGCTGTGCTCCATCGAGGTAACATGTGAGAGCGCCAGCGTCATGGCTGCCACGCTGGCCAATGGCGGCTTCTGTCCAATTACAGGCGAGCGTGTGCTGAGCCCTGAGGCCGTACGAGACACTCTTAGCCTCATGCACTCCTGCGGCATGTATGACTTCTCTGGACAGTTCGCCTTCCATGTAAGTCTTTGTGTGCATTTTCTAGGAGCAGTAATTCATTAAATGATAATCAAATAATAATCACTATAACCGCACCTGCAGAATATCCAGAAATGCAGTGTAGTTTCTCTTTAATTTAAAGTTATTTATTTGTTGTTTGTTCAGGTGGGTCTTCCGGCCAAGTCTGGTGTGGCTGGTGGCATTCTGCTTGTTGTGCCCAATGTGATGGGCATCATGTGCTGGTCTCCGCCATTGGACAAACTGGGAAACAGTGTTCGGGGCATCCAGTTCTGCACAGTATGTGAATGTTCTTCTTTGCAGACACAACCACCCACACACACAAACAAAAACACTTTCATTTCTTAAAATGTTACACCCATGTTCTTGCTACTTCATGAAATATATTTAATGATTAACCAAGACAGGAGGCGACGAGAAACCTTCTTGTGTGTAGAGATGTTGGGTACGGTATGTACTTTTCACACACGTGAATCACATACAGTACTGTGCAAAAATTTTAGGCACTTGTGCAATGTTGCATAGTGTGGATGTCTTCAAAAATAATGACATAAATAGTTTTCATTTATCACTTAATATCATTCAAAGTCCAGTAAACATAAAACAAAAGCTAAATCAATATTCGGTGTGACTACTTATGTCTTTAAAACAGCACCAATTATACTAAGTACAACTGGACACAGTTTTTCTTGGTTGTTGGCAGATAGGATGTTCCAAGCTTCTTGGAGAATTCGCCACAGTTCTTCTATCTATTTAAGCTGTCTCAATTGCTTCTGTCTCTTTATGTAATCTCAGACTGACACGATGTTCAGTGGGGGGCTCTGTGGGGGCAATGACATCTGTTGCAGGGCTATCTATTTGCAAAAGTAATGTTTGGGAGTCTAACATTTATATTTCCTATTGACACACTAAAGCTGAAGATATAAATAACCAAATGCTTTTGTGAATCATATTATGTGCCTACGATATTTGCACAGTACTCTATGTGATACATGTAGGGGCATATAGGGTTTTTATTATAGTTACAATGTATTAGTAATGATTTTGCTGGTGATATGAAATTAAACAATATCAGGGTGATTTTAATGTGCTTTTATGCATAAATAAATATATTATTGGTTGATAAATATTGTTTTATTAAATAGGTGCATCTAAAGTTCAATTATTAAATACAATTACCAGTATTGTGTTAATTTAGCCATTTTAAAAAATCAAGCAATATCCCTGTGATTTTAATATGCTTTTATAGGTAAATATATATATTGTTGGTTGGTAAATGTTGCTGTATTAAATGGGTACTTGTACATTTAAATTATTAAATAGAATTACCGGTATTTATCAATTTTATATTTTACACATTTATTTTTTAAATACATATACAGTATATTGAATATCACAACATCGAATAATATTGTGAATTGTTCAATATTTCAAGAATTGGGGCAGATTACTTTTTTAAAGATGCCACTTTTGTGCTGTTTAGTAGAATGTTTTTCCCCCTCCCCTTTTTCTCCCCAAATTGTAATAGCCAAACCCCAATGTGCTCTATGTCCTCATGGTGGTGTAGTGACTCACCTTAATCCGGGTGGTGGAGGACAAATCTCAGTTGCCTCCACTTCTGAGACAGCCAATCCACGCATCTTATCACATGGCTTGTTGAACACGTTACCACAGAGGCATAGTACATGTGGAGGCTTCACGCTATTCTCTGCGGCTATTCATCACACGCCCCACAGAACGAACCACATTATAGGGACCACAAGGAGGTTACCCCATGTGACTCTACCCTCCCTAGCAACCAGGCCAATTTGGTTGCTTAGGAGACCTGGCTGGAGTCACTCAGCATGCCCTGGATTCAAACTCACGACTCCAGGAGTGGTAGTCAGCGTCTTAACTTGCTAAGCAATCCAGGCCCTCTGTTTGCAGAATTTGAATCCCACGATGCAGTTCTCATTAGTGCTTTTCATCTTGTAGCTGTGAAGTGATGAAAACCAGTCAGTGTTATTTTAGATCTCCCTTAGAAACAGCCCTTGTTAATTTCTGAATATCTACGAAGCATTCTCTAGAGTCTCTCAGAACCTTGTTTAAGGTCAGGAAGTCTATAATTACTGCCTGAATCTCCTATGTTGGGTACACATGAGTGTGGGCGTATTCTGTCTCTTCAATCTATATTCAATTTGAAAGTGTATGTTTTCTTTCCACTTGTAGTGTTCTTCTGTTCACCTTCTGTGTTCATTCACCTTAGTGTTTCTTTGCCAGAGGACAGTAACAACTGTCAAATCAGGCAGTAACCAGACAGGAAATGTGCTTATTATTAGACATTCAGACATTCCTGCCAACGGTCATATTTCCAACAAAATTCAGGGAGACTTCATAAAGTTCTAGGTCAGGGTAAAGGGTTCATATGATCAATGTCACAAATCTGATTAGTGACCTTGAAATGCATAATTTTAATTATATCCTATTCATTTGATGTCATTAGATTTCTTTGTTTTACATTTGTCAAAATTCTACAGGGGGCGGCTGTGGCTCAGGTGGTAGAGCGGGTCGGCTGCCAATTGCAGGGTTGGCGGTTCAATTCCCGGCCCACATGACTCCACATGCCGAAGTGTCCTTGGGCAAGACACTGAACCCCAAGTTGCTCCCAATGGGAGGCTAGCACCTTGCATGGCAGCTCTGCAGCCATTGGTGTATTAGTGTGTGTGTGAATGGGTGATTGGGACACAGTGTAAAGCGCTTTGGTAACCTCTAAGGTTAAAATAAGTGCTATATAAGTGCAGACCATTTACAATTTTCTGTTTATTTCCAGATTGAAATTAGACTTTGAATCCCAGATTTGTAATGTCTGTTTATCTTGTGCTATTCTGTTCTTTTAGGTATAATCACCTTTAAAGACCATTACATTTATAACTCGGGCTAAACCTCAGTGAACTTAAGAATCAATTAATGACATTGTGAAGAAAACTCATTTCAGCATTATCATTGTATAAAGGGCTCCTCTGTGCATGACACAGTCTACTGTCACTAGCAGACCACCTTGAGACATTCAACACGAGCATAACCGGCCCTTGAGCAATTTGTGTTTGTGTGTGTGATTTATGACATTGCCATCTTGGACTGACTCCTATTGCCTCTTCTTTGTTTTAGGATCTGGTGTCCTTGTTCAACTTTCACAACTATGACAACCTTAGGCACTTCGCCAAGAAGCTCGATCCTCGCCGAGAGGGAGGGGACCAGCGGGTGAGTACCCTCTTCCCTACCCATATGGCCCATTGTGCATTACCTCATGTCTTATATGAATGAATGCACATTTACTGAAGGGTGAATTATAGTTATATACTAAAAACTCTGAAGTTTGATTTTGATATTCTGAAGAATATTGCAGAGGAAGCTTATTTCCACACAACAACTGTAGAGAAACATTGTGCTCCCTACAGGACCATTTTGAAACTACAAAACTGCCAGTTGGGAAGCTAAACTAAAACGAGAGTAATTTTTGGTGTTCTGTGGTCTCCGTGAAGTAGGATAGCTAAAGTAGTTAGAAAGAGCAACAGTTAGTTCTTCAGAACTTCTCAGCTGTGCATGTGATTCTAATCCTGCATGCCAAATGCCACCTCTTATTTTGCCCTTTTTCATGCAGTTTATCTGAAAGAGATTTTTCATTTTGCTTGCTTCCATTTTCATTTGCAGGCCCAGATGGGATCTAATGTAAACACCACTTGCACTTAAGAAAACAATTTATTTCAGCGTTTTTAAAGAAAGCGGCATTCTGAAACATCATGTAATATAGAACACTGATTTCCTTTTGACGTTTAAGGGATCAAGAGAAAGCGGTTTAATGCACCTAGGTTTCTATTGAAAGAAAATGAAAGAAACAAACACAGCAAAAACTCTGGAATATCTGAAAATAAATGTGTGTGAAAAAAAAAGCGGTGAAGAAAATAGTCTTCCTCGGACCCCATGTTTGCTATCTATAGAAGCATCGGGGAGAAATTAAGTTGCTGTGGAGGAAGCTGCGGGAGTAAAGCGTATGCCGCTTATACATTGCATGTAAATAGGAACACATTTTTTATCACAATAAGCCGCCTTCTGGTGTTGATGTAACATAGTCATTGGCTAAACCAATGCTGTGAGTTTGGAGTGGAACTATGTTTTTGTACAACCAATGGCTGACAAGGAAGTATTCCGAAAATTTTGGAAAACAGTCGTTATTTTCGCCATTCAGTTTGGTACAGTAAGTGGCACAAAAATTACACACATCACCTTTAATAAACGATCATGCCAGCGGCCTGGGGATTTGTAGAACTTACGATCGTTGTAGTTCTGCGGAAATCAGAACTGTAACGGAGTTCTGCACGCATTGTTTCCGTGTGGGTCGTTTAGCTATTAGTAATAATCATGACATCAATGAGTCTTTTGCAACCTAAATGAGGCGTGTGTGATTAATGTTTTAGGAGACAATTGTTTCTATAGTAAGATTTTGTTTTTAAATTTGTGTGCATTGTGAATAGGGGGTTCTCTCTATGTTTGTTTTTGTTGACTTCAAAATCTTAAGTCTATTAATTGAACAATGTGAGTCATCTAGACATCAACACACACACTAACAGCAGCCTTTTCCTAAAAGCCCACAAAACTAATATGTTCTCCGTGTTGCTCAACACAGCAGTACACCTTTGGACCCATGGATTATGAGAGCCTTCAGAAAGAGCTTGCTCTCAAAGACACTGTATGGACAAAAGTGTCTGCTACAGAGTGCAATGAGGACAGCTCCACCACTGTAGTCTATAGGATGGAGAATATCGGAGATCACAACTAAGATGGACCAGACTCATCTGTTTTGACGTGATATATTTATGTAAATTATCAACAGTTATTTATATTCAAAGAACCTCAATGGATTATAATTTTGGTCACATGTATGTGGTTCTTCTCTTGAGTCACTGTATCTTTCCCTCTCTCTTGGTAAACACCCTACTGGAAAATTTATCTTACGTTAATAGCTGTGTTTTGGAACGTGGTAGCTGGTCTGAACTGGTTATTAGCTAGTCCAAACTGGTCATTAGCTGTTTCATGCTAGTCGTTAGCTTGCACAAACTGGTCATTTGCTAGTCCAAGCTGGTTGTAAGATAGTTCAAGCTGTTCATTAGCTGGTTCAAACTGGGCATTTGCTGGTCCAAGATGGTCATTAGTTGGTCCAACCTGGTCATTAGCTGGTCCAAGGTAGTCATTAGCTCATCAAAAACTGGTCATTAACTGCGCCACACTGGCCGTTGTCTGGTCCAAGCTGGTCATTAGTTGGTACAAATTGGTTGTTAGGTAGTCAAAGTTGGTCCTGTGGTCATTAGCTGGTCCAAGCTGGTCGTTAACTGGTCCAAACTGATTGTTAGTTGGTCCAAACTGGTAATTTGCTGCTCCAAGCTTGTAGTTAGCTAGTCCACACTGGTCATTGGCTGGTCCAAGCTAGTCATTTGCTGGTCCATGCTGGTGGTTAGCTGTTCCAAACTGGCCGAAAGCTGGTCCAAACTGGTCATCAGTTGGTCTAAACTGGTTGTTAGCTGGCCCAAGCTGGTCCTTTGGTCATTAGCTGGTCAAAGCTGGTGGTTAGTTGATCCAGCTGGTCCATAATGATCTTTAGTTACTCCAAGCTTGTCGTTAGCTGATCCACACTGGTTATTGGCTGGTTGACCAGCCATCATGTTCCAATCATGTACTGTACCAACCTGACCAACTCGTAGCTAGTTTGTTGCTGGTCTAGGATCATCTACCAGCTTTAACTAGCTAATAACTAGATTTGACCTGCAATGACCAACGTAGACCAGCTTGAAACCAGCTACCACTTTCTTAAAACACAGCTACCAGCTTGAGCTTGAATCTTCAGCAGGGTATGATTGAGTACAGTAGAGGATGTGGTTGTAGCTTGTGTCTGGGACAGCTTGGTTCTCTTTTAGTTGTCTGGGATTTATTAATTACATCAGACAACACATTTATATTCAGTGCAGTAGGCAGGCAGTACAATTTATTCTGTATATTCATTCATAGACAATCAAGTGTTATTGGTGAAAGTCAAGGACTGGTACGGTCAGACTGGCTGCTAAACAGACTGCAGGTGCTTGTCTTTTGCACTACGATTAAATGTTTGGTCATACATCTCACCACACATAGGGCCTCGAGAAAACCAAACTTGTGTAAATTGTTTGTAATACCATTTTTACATAAATTGTCTCATTAAATTCAATGCAACAATTTATGCAGGAATGTTTAAAAAATATTTTTTACAGAGACAACAATTGATTTACTCATTGAGCGTACAATAATATCAGTGTCATCATAATTTTATGGCAAGACAAACATAAAATCACATTGATGGACCCAACCAATTCTCTAAAACGGGTATCGTAGTTGGTGCTGAATTGGGAGGATTGAGTTTTTTGCCAGATGTCAGGGACTTAATTCTCACCTTAACATTACAGTGTTCAATTCTACAATTTCAACACTAGCCCTTAGAACATAATGTGATTTAAATGCAACCTAGCAGTCCTAAGCAAGGTTAAAACACATACATTTGTAAATTAATGTATCATGCTGTTACTAATTAGCTTTTGGTCAGGTTTAGTTGTTCATTTACAGATTAGTTACAATATGTTCCTAATGAATTGTTCTGAGAAAACTTCTGCCATGTTTTTGTATCACAGAGCTCTGTTAGTACTGCTCAGCAGCCAGTTTAAACCTGCTGTCACTTGATCTTTGCGGTCTTTTATAAGGTGAAATCAATAACTTTACAAACACTCCGATCTTGTGTCTGCCCTCACTTGGATGTCTATCTCTACATATTTTCAGATTATATTGCTGGAATTACTGTCAAAGTTTATGCACCTTATTGATGGTTCAAGATTTCGGGTTCATATCAGATAACACTTTGATTAGATTTTTTTAATGAGTGGAAAGATACTGCCCTCATCAGACAGTTTTGTATATTTATGATTTTATGTTTGTTCTGAAAACCCACATTTTTTATTATATATTCATTCTGTATGAATTATATATATATTAATTCAAATTCTCATAATATATTAAATACAAGCTTGAATATTTATGCTAAGACAGGAATCTAATATGGGTTTTGTTTTGCCTAGGTTCATGTTTTTTGTCATTTTCGTGTATTATAACATGTTTTTGTGCTGTTACAGTGTTATCAGTCTTGCTATTGAGCTGATGTGATTCACATGTGCTTACAGTTTTAACAGTATCACAGCAGAATTCCGATGTTCAAACACTTGCTTACACTACAGTGTAAAGTTTCCAGTGTAATAGAAATGCAGTCTATTTTTCCAACACATCACAATTTGTCATCATCTGATTTCATTTGTAATGTATCTCTCCCACAGTTTTGAATTCATTCTGTTTATCTTCTCATGTTTTTTCTTTTTTGTTTATGTAAAAGTCCTGCTTTCCTGTTCATCCATTTTTGTGTTTCATTAATAAATGTATTTAATCCCATTCCACTGTGACCTGAAATGATTCTTTTTTTCCTTTGTTTTTCTACAGATACAGATGAAACAGTAACAAACTAACAAAAATATCTGCATGCTCATTTATCATACATTGTTCATTTTCTGTCATTGTTTGTCTCGAAGTGGCTTAAAAAGTCTTGTGAGATGCAGTTAGTTGGTGTTTGGCCTCAACCTGAATGAAAACCAAAAGTTTATAGTGACTCCCACAAAAATATCACAAGAAATTTGAAGATTATTCTCATTTGAATTCTAATTATTTTATTAAAAGAGCTACCATTCAGCATTACAGCTCTGGCTAAATTAAAATAATGTATTAATGAGATACAGTTGAATTGCAAATTAATGATTATAAGATAAATATTATAATTGATATGCTTTGGCATGAATCTGCCTCTTAAAGGATCATTTCGGGTTCAATACAAGTTAAGTTCAATCGATAGCATTTGTGACAATGTTGATTACCACAAAAATTTGTTTCGACTCATCTCTCCTTTTCTTTAAAACAATTAGAAATTGAGGTTACAGCAAGGTGCTTGCAATGGAAATGAATGGGGCCAGTTTTTGGAGGGTTAAAAAGCAGAAATGTGAAGCTTATAATTTTATAAAAGCACTTACATTAATTATTCAGTTAAAACTCATGTATTATTTGAGCTGTAAAGTTGTTTAAATTGTCATTTTTAAAGTAATTTTAGGGTTGACATTACATCGTCATAGCAACAAAGTTGTAAAATTGGCTATAACTTTACACAGAAAAGTTTAGTAAGTGATTTTATCATACTTAAATCATGTTTACACACATATTGTTTATGTCTAGTGTCTATACTTGACAGTGAGTATTTTAATGTTAAAATATTGGCCCCATTTACTTTCGTTGTAAGTGCCTCCCTGTAACCCAGATTTTTACTTATTTTAAAGAAAAGGAGGGTTGAGTCAAAATACATTTTTGTGTTAAATATTATGCCAAAAATGCTGTCAATTGAGTTTAACTTGTATTGAACACAGAATATTCCTTTAACAGTGAACATAAACATTCACTCAATATGGATGCATCTCTCACGCTATGTGGTCCACATGATGTTTAGCACAATGTACCTTGATCCAAAAACTAAAGACTAACTCCACAAACCAAACTATTGATCTATCGTACGACCGACCGACCGTTTGGTCTATCTCTCTCTGTCAATCTTGCAACAGTCTAGCAATAGGTTGACCAGATTTCTGCTTGTGGAAAACAGGACAGCCCCCTCCCAGCAAAAATGTAATTGATGTATCTTAGGGTGAATGCACATCTGTAACTGTTGTCACCTTATACTTTTCGCTGGCAGCAATTTTTCTCAGTGTGCGCTTGACTTTCAAAGAGTTTATCGTAAAATGCAGAGCAGTCCAAAATTAAGAAGTATGAAAAGCATTGCCTTCATGACTGTTACACTGAGTCGAGATTCATCTGGTGTCCATGCTGCGTTCATTTATGAGAACACACGCTCCACAGATGCAGATGTCCCAGGCAGGCATAAAACAAACTCCACAACCTTGGCTAAGACTCCGAATTTGATGGTCTTGCGCTCGAGCTCACGAAAAACATCTGTCCATCTCTCAGACATGGCCGTCTTGTTCATGTTCCACCAGTGATGCGACGAGTGACAATGATTTTTGTGCAAGCCCACTCATCAAAGAGCGTAGTTTCGTCAATCAAACTGAGAGCGGGATTCTGGAGTAGAAGAGTTCAAGGCTGCTCTGAATGTCTTTCCACTCTTGGATGTCTCTCAGTATAGGGCCCACTCAAGTTTTTCTGTGTTCTCCAATGAGCGGCTCCAATTTTGGAGGTACTCCACCGATGCTGAAAAGTTTCTCACTGCTCAAAAGAAATCATCCACTCGCATGTCACCAGCTTCAGCCAGGCCATCAAACTGCTTTTTAATGACAGAGGGTATGAATGATTCCTACAGCCTTGCCTGCAAGACTTTTCTCAGGTCATGAATGTGCAAAGCCACTTGTGGCTGATACTCTACTGTCTCCAGTGCACAGTTAAATGTGTCTGTTTGCTTGAGTGCAAAGCCAATCCAAAGTTTAGGGCAAGGATCGCTGAAATGTCCCTTAGCATCTTTGGGCATTTGTCTTGAGAAAGAAAGTATGCACGCAGACCATTGAAAATGTGTAGTATTCTTTCAAGAGCTGGACCAAGAGAGAGGAAATGTGTGTTGCCATGCTGTAGTAATTTCTGATAGTCCAGCTGCACAAAAGCGAGTACGTTGCATATGACAGCTTCAGATTTGGTGCGGGCTGATTTCGGATCATACAATTTCTTGATCAGTTTCACAGTGCAGTCAGCCGACTGTAAACAATGGCGATGCACAACAAAATGATGAGTAAAAAGTCCTTCACTTGCATGCACCTTGACAGATTCTGAAATTTGCTTCATAAAAAAAAAATAAATCGCTAACACTTGGTGTGGCACACTTACTTTTAGCAGCATCCACATGCTTTTTTGTATGAACATGCTGCATGATGTCGGTGTGGCCTCCATGGGCGATGTAAAAGCGAGCTCCACAAATCTCACACCTCACTTTACTAGGCTCCGTCTGTGACTCCTTTTTTAAGAAATGTTTAGGACATTATGGGATAAAACTAAACGGGATGTCTGGTCACCCTATCTAGCAACCATCCATATTGATTGCGAAAATGGGGCGTGACAGTGAAGCATTGAGAAAAATCAAAGGCAGTCGTTAAGTGTGACACCGTCCTGTTTTTAATTGGTAAATGTGACAGGCTCACTGACTAGAAGGGCAAGATCAGTGAAAACAGTCATTAAGTGTGACACCCCCCACCCAATTGGAGTCTGTTAGTGTAGAGCCAGCTTTAGCAATGTTATAACAACCACTCAGAATACCTTAGTAACCACCTAACAAAGACTGCATCTCTTTAAATGTAAAATCTCACTTTCAATTGCCAAAATATTCAAAATACGCCAGACTTCTATAAACTATAAACTTTCATATCTCTCTTCAAACTGCCACAGTATTAAAATTCCAATGCCTATATAACCTTCAAACTAACCCTGAAACTATTTTAGACTTCCAGGAAAGCTTTCTCTAGCCATAATGCTAAGTGTGACTTGAACCTTCTATTTCTAGTAGTAGCTTATTTGTTATCTCAAATTAACCTGCACATAACACACAGACAGGAATAGTGCTTCCCAATTATTTTTAAGACGTTATACATGTACTTGTTGATACAGTTTATAATTAAAACACTCACTCAAGGAGACACTGTCATTTCTGTGATGATCTGTACCAACCAAATGTTGAAATGAGAAATGGTTGGAGCAGGTGAGAAAAAGCACTAGGTCTTGCATCTGTGCATGAATGTTAAGGATTAATGTTAATGTCACCTTTATATAAAATTGTCCATTTTTATCTAATGTTACAGTTCAAATGTTTATGCACTGTAATACTGATTGAATACTGATCAGTACCTCTGAATTTATTTGCAGTTGTTTTTCTAGTTTGTGATTACATCTTCTTTTTTGCCATTTGTACAAAACTTAATTTCATGTTTAGTTAAGTAATCCATAAGAATTTACAAAGGTGAACTGCATTGTGACAACATGGGCAATGTTTCTGTTTTTGCTGTCTTGGAGTTTAGGGATTGCTTATGCCTTTCTGTCCCTTACCAGAACTTGCCTCAGCACAGCAGTCAGCATTACAATAAAGTGCATGACTTTCTTTGCATGGCTTGCTTGGCTTAATACCATTTTTTTTTGTTTGTTTTTTAATAACCTTTCAAGAATGTTCCAAGTTTTAGCTGACTCGGTACATGACATCATAAATGGTTATAATAATAACTTTAGCTGGCATTTATCTTGCTATTCTCTTCAAGATCAGGCTATTTATGATACAAGATATTTTCGGCAAGTTGACATATTCTGCAGTGCGACATACTATAAAGGTGGTAGTGGTGTTGGCATAGTGGGCTAAAGCACACAACTGGTAATCAGAAGGTTGCTGGTTTGATCCCCACAGCCACCACCATTGTGTCCTTGAGCAAGGCACTTAACTCCAGATTGCTCTGGGGGGATTGTCCCTGTAATAAGTGCACTGTAAGTCGTTTTGGATAAAAGCGTCTGCCAAATGCATAAATGTAAACTATATTCCATCTAAAACATGCATACAATATCGTGCTAATTTTTAAAGAACTATTATGCATGTATATTTTATGACCCTGTATTAATGGCAAGACTACATACAATATTTCTACTTTAAAAAAAAAAAATGTTCACATCACAAGATCATTTTAAATGACATAGTAAAGGCTTTTAATAGGGTTATAATAAATGGTGAAATACTACACAGAAATAGTGATCAGTGACATCATTTAAAAACACTTTAAAAACAAAAATTTCCCTATACAGTCTACATAATAATTTTAAACTTAAATCTTTATAATGATTTTTAAAAAAAAACATCCATGGAAAAGTTGTTAACTGCCCACAAGCACATGTTGGTTAAAATGTAAAATAAAAATTAAACAAAATTAACTTGCCAGTTTGATATTTGACTCTTGCCATTTCTCTATTAACATCCATCCATTTAGACCTAAAGTAACGAAGAAACTTTGGAGGCCACCACCTATCTGCCATCTCTCCATCTTAACTTATTACTGTTCCACAAAGGTTCTTTTCTATCATTCCAGGTGAAATCTGTCATCAATCTGCTCTTTGCTGCCTACACAGGAGATGTGTCTGCTCTGAGAAGGTACAGAGTTGTTAATTCTCTGCAAGTCTTTTAGACATACATTGCTGTGAAAAATTATTTGCCCCTTCCTGATTTCTTATTTTTGTGTATTTTTCATACTAAATTGTTTTAGAACTTGAAATGAGATATAACATAAGGTAACCTGAGTAAATACAAAATACAGTTTTAAAATATATATATTTTTTATTGAAACAAAAAAAGTTATCCAACACCTATATCACCCATGTGAAATACTAACTGCCCCCTTAAACTTAGTAGCTGGTTGTGCCGGGGCCTGGGTAGCTCAGAGAGTATTGAAGCTGACTACCACCACTGGAGTCGTGAGTTCAAATCCAGGGTGTGCTGAGTGACTCCAGCCATGTCTCCTAAGCAACCAAATTGGCCCTCACATTGCTACGGCGGTTAGAGTCACATAGGGTAACCTCCTCGTGGTCACGATTAGTGGTTCTTGTTCTCAATGGGGCATGTGGTAAGTTGTGTGTGGATCACAGAGTGTAGCATGAGCCTCCACATGCGGAGTCTCCGCGGAGTCAAGCACGATGAGCCACGTGATAAGATTGACAGTCTCAGAAGCGGAGGCAACTGAGACTTGTCCTCTGCCACCCGAATTGAGGACAGTAACTGCACCTCCATGAGGACCTATTAAGTAGTGGGAACTGGGCATTCCAAATTGGGAGAAAAGGGGATACACTGGAGATCAGTCTTTCACAAGGCTGTGGTGGAATTTTGGCCCAATCTTCTTTGCAGAATTGCTTTAGTTCAGCCAGTTTTCCGAGGATGAACTGCCCTTTTAAGGTTCTGCCACAGCATCTCAATCGGGTTCAAGTCAGGACTTTGACTAGGCCACTACAAAACTTTAATTTTGCTTATTTTGAGCCATTCAGAGGTGGACTTACTCCTATTCTTTGGATCATTGTCTTATTGCATAATCCAATTGTGCTTGCGCTTCAACTCACGGACTGATGACCGGACTTTCTCCTTCAGGATTTTCTGGTAAAGAGCAGAATTCATGTTTTCCTCAATTATTGCAAGTCGCCCTAGTCCTGAAGCTGCTTGACCGTAGTATGGTGTTCTTCTTGTGGAATCTATGTTTGATTTTTGCCAAACAGTTCCACTTTCAACTCATCAGTCCACAGAACATTCTCCCAAAAGCTTTGAGGATCATCAAGGTGTGTTTTGGTCAAATTAATGGTCTTCTTGGTTAGCTGTGGTTTTCGCCTTGCTTTGTGGCCAGTTTTGATAGTGGAGTCATGTACGGTGACCTTCATTGATGCGAGAGAGTCCTGCAGTTACTTGGCTTTTTTGTGACTTCATGGATGAGTCGTCACTGTGCATGCTCTTGAGGGAATTTTGGAAGATCGGCCACTTCTGGGCAGGTTCACTACTGTGCCAAGTTTTCTCCATTTGGAGATAATGGCTCTCACTGTGGTTCTTTGGTGTCCCAGAGCCTTTGAAATGGCTTTGTAACCCTTCCCAGACTGATGTATTTCAATCACCTTTTTCCTCATCATTTTCTAGAATTTCTTTCGACCTTGGCCTGGGTGTGTTGAGTCCAGCTGAACCCCATTTTGAATGCAGTTTCATACATTTAGGGATTAAGTAACTAAGGGGCAAATACTTTTTCATAAAGACTCAGTTGATATTGGATAAATGTTTTACTTCAAAAAAAATAAATCAAATTATCATTTAAAAACTGTATTTTGTGTTTACTCAGATTGCCTTTGTTTTATGTTAGATTTTGTTTGAATTGTTTTAAACAATTTAGTATATCTCATGCACATAATGGGGCAAATTCACAAATTCACAGCACTTTATTGTATTCTATTTCAATAACATTTTCATTAAATGTGACTGCAGGTTTGCATTGTCCTCAATTGACATGGAACAGAGGGACTATGACTCCAGGACTGCATTGCATGTAGCTGCTGCTGAGGGTAAAACATGCTTTTCCACTACTGTCACTGTAGATTGACACTGAAAGTATGTTGGCACCAGTGGGAGCTGGTGCCTGCCAAAAGTAGGGAAGCAAAGACTATTGTTTTCAGAATCTTCTATGCTGCTCGCAAAAGCTGCTGATACTGGTACTTACTGTATACAGTGTATTTTGTTAATAAACATAATTAACTAAGCTTAAAACTCTGATTTTGAAGCAAAATACAAAAATCAGATGATGAAAGCTAAACTAAATGCGTTAAGTCAAACATATATTGACATTTGCTGGGGAATAAGACACACATTTAGACTGATTGACAGGCAGATGATGCATGTTAGCATTGTCAGTGTCATCACTCATTTTCTGTGCACTGCAGTTTATCTAAAAGCAGTCTACAGCTTGCTTGAATGTTTACTGCATTATAGAGCCTGTGAATATTATATTCCCTGTGATTCTAGGACATGTTGAGGTAGTGCGATATTTGCTGGAGGCCTGCAAGGTGAACCCTGTTCCCAAGGACAGGTGAGCAAACACCCTAAACCATACCAGCATCAATGTCTGCTTCATTCACTTTTGATTAAAAATGAATATTCACTTCCTTAGTCTTAGTAATAAGAAATTAATGGAAATTCATTGGTCAAAATGTGTGGGATCCCTGAAAATAAATGAAAGATTATTTTCCTCCAGGTGGGGTAACACGCCAATTGACGAGGCAGAACACCTTGGTCATCATGAGGTTCTTGCACTTCTGCAGGAGTACAAAAATAAGTACAATCCTCCGGTGAACGCTGTTGCAGACAAAAAGAGCACTGAAAAAAACCTGGATGGGATGCTGGAGACATAACCATTCCTACCATTAGAGGACACTCTTCTTGAACATTATTTCCTTACTAGTGTGCTGTTTGCATTATATCCTGTGGTTTTTATATTATTTCATGAGACACTTTGGCTTGTTCTCAATTTTCAAAAGGGTGTGAGAAATTATCTCAATATGAAAAGGTGCAATCAGAAACAGTTAAACACACCTAATATTGTATGTTTGCATGTCAGTGTTGTAAAAGTTGCATAACCTGTTCACTTAACTGAGATGGCACTGTTTTCCTGAGGGCAAACGACTACATTCTTGTTGAGTAGTGACAAAGGGGCTGTTCACACAGAATGTATTCTTGCATTTAAAAGTACCAAGCTGGAACATAACAGAGTGGAACCAAATGCAGGGATCTCGAGACTCGTTTTTCTAAGCTGAAATCATGTCTTAAAAATGCAATGCTCGTGGTGCAAGACATAACGCAACAGCCAAAGAAGTCCAAATGAAAAAATAGACCAAATATAAAAAATGGCAAGAACGTGTGCTGACTAAACAGCCATTTTATTTTCATAATGTAGTGTTAACTTCGCGTGTACTCTTGGCAGAGAATAAAAACTATAACTGTTACACATTTTTTGTTACACATTTAAAATTTATATTTTATTTCATTATACTTAAATATTTGAACATGTTCAAACACTGCCAAAGACATGATGTTATTTCTGCTAGTCTTGATAAGCATTCATTAGAACACACACATACATAAAGATGGTATTATTATTTGTTGTCCTTTACAGTGTTGGCTGCTTTTTGAAATAGTTTATGATGCTGTTTGCAATTTGAGCATAATAAATAGTTAAAAAAGAAAACATCACAAAGGGATCACATTACAATTTCTGTTTAGAAAAAGCTCTTCTACATATAAATCTATTACTCCATGTACCGTTTGTGCTCTAACTTATAAAAGATTTAGTCTTAAATTACTGTAAATGTGGATTTACGTGATGAGAGTGTGTAAACAGTTCAAATGTGTTGGAGAAACACTTAGAATAACAAAGAAGCAGTTGGAAGGATGAAATTGAAAAGTTGATGATAAATTAGCAAATTCAATGAATGTTAACTATTCAAAGAGTCTTTACATTATCTAACATTATTCAGTGTTTAGCTAGATACAAACTTACTGAAGCAGATGGGTGTTTATTTCTTTCTGATCTCTACAATCTGATTGTATCTGACTGACTGATGTCAAAGTTGTGTGTACATGTGCAACTATAGCAATGGCATATAAATATTTATTTTGAAGTGCAATAGTAAAAGTTGTGTAAGTAAATAAAAGTGTCCTTTTATTATAAAAATTCACAGAAGATTTTTTTTCAGACTGATCTCGTGAAATGTATGTGAATATGCGTGCTGTATAGCACCTTTGGTTGCAGGTTTTCAGTTAAATGTCCAGCTGGGGGCGCCAAAAGCAAGTAAAATGGTGTATTCAGAAACGGTTTTAAGGTGAATTTATATATATATATATATATAAAATTCATAATTATATATATATATATAAAATTCACCTTAAATCCGTGTTGGAATCACATGATCAGACGAATACTACTTGCTTAATCTCGGTAACCATTCTGTTATTTGAGACGTTAACTCACTGATTAAAGTAATCATGGCTGACTCTGAATACTACATCTCTACAATGGCATCTGAAAATGAAAACTATTGATTTTAAATGATGCTGCATCCAAGCCACTAGGTGTCATTGTAAGTCCAATATGACACTAAGCCAAAAGTTACTAAATGCACCTTTAAGTCATGATTTGAGTAAAAAAAAAAACGGCAGTTGTTGTAGCACCTGTAGTGTTCATTTTACCTGGAAACTGCAGGGAATTGTACCTGGAGTCACGTATAACAAGTTTTGCAAAAATGTATATAGAGTCACATTTTGACTACGAGAGCAGGTCTAAAGCCTAAGCAAGCACCCCCCACTAACAAGATGATTTACTTCTTCCTAAATCCTTATGGGTCAGAAACACCAGGAAGTCTGTCTACGTCCATCTCTCTTTTAGCTGAGGGGAGAAAGGGAAAATAACTTTATTTTATTTCATATGTCCTGATGGTGTGAACATACAACACCCATGGACAGGAAATCTAACACACAAAATAATTTCATTAGAGTATTGTTATATAAAACAATATATTGTGGTATAATCACATTTTCTATGTATTTCACATTTGTTTTTATATAAAAGCAAATTTGTTTGAAATAATAAGTCTTGTTTTCAAAGAATAAACAGTATATTTTAAATTAAGTTTATTTTTCTTATTCCACATCTGCAATTTTTTACTTGTTCTTCGTGTAAACTTCATTATATTTTCTTCAAATTCATGCATAAAACTAGCAAAAATGTTGTCACTAAAACATAAACTATTTTGTAGTGTTCATCATCCTAACATCCTAATATCTTATGCTTATCTTACAACTTGGTCCGATAAATATCTCATTATTAAAGAATCTACCAAGTGTATAAATATTAATGTAAAGCAGTATCTACCATCAGAGGGGCTGGTAAAGTAACGACCAAAGGCGACGTCCCTTGGGATGTCTGGATAAAGGTAGATGAGGGGGTTCACTGGAACCTTCTCCACAGAGGTGAGGTGATAGTCACGGATGATGTTCGGTAAAGAGATGATCACCAGATCTGACCTAGTGAAGGTCTTCGTGGAATGCATGACAGGTTCACCTGTGCTTACATGAAAACACTCTCATATGACACTGCTAGACACACCAGGATATTGCTTTTGGAAAAACATCTATTAAAACATTCCAAATTAAAACAACACACACCATTCTGTGAGTGCTCCACCCATGTGATGGTGATTCCTCCATCTCGACAGGTTTCACTGAAGCGCAGAAGGAAAGTGCCTGGGAGTTTGTCTTTTAGCAAAGCCTTCTCTTGCTCTTTACTCAAAAAACCCATAATGTACCTGAATATGCATGAGAGAGTAAAAACCTTATGAAGTAAACAGAATTATTTTTCTTAGTGGTTTTTCAATTGGCACAGCCCAAATGAATAAACAGAATTAATGGTTGTCCCGTTGAATAATAATTATATATATTAAATAAATCAGTCAGTCAGATAATGTTTAACAAATTTCCTTTTTATTTACATTAATGAAACATTAGTTGATCATTCACAAATCATCAAGAACAGATTCTAATATTTAGTACACCTTCAACTCATTTGTACACTTTTTGTTCAGTGTCTGTAACTTTGGATATCTTACCCATCATTCCAGATGTTAAGCAAGTACTTTTTAATTAAGTCCAAATTTCCATATATCCACTGCCAGATTGGATCGCTTTGCTCATTAACAGACGTCTAGGTGAAAACATACAAGTTATTCTAAACAATTTATTTATTTTCATAATAAAAATGCTTAATTCTGTTATGTGATTTATAAAGCCTGCAGAATATGACTAGGGCTAATTTATTTATAATTCAATCCATCTGGGACGTTTAACAAGTGTTAAGTTGTTTGCAATTGTTGCATAGTGGAATTTAATGTTGAAGCTCAACAGGTATGAAATATTATCATTGAATGAAACATGCATTAACGAGACGGCTAGACTGCTGCAGGTTATATACATTTTTGATGGATTATTCAGGAGATGAGTGCAGCTACATTTGGAAAGGAAAAAGGTAAATATAGTGGCACATTTCAGCAAATTATACATAATATTTGAGACGTCACATTAGTGCCAAGAAACATGATTTATTGTTTTAATTAATTGACAGTCATAAAAAATGTATAATCTTTCCTCCCATGAATACATTTCTGTATGTAGGCGTGCTGAACCAGAGAGTATTTAGAAGAGACTGTCCACTTCTATTAAAATGAATGATGTAAATTGGAACGCCCAACCAAGTAGCACTGAGCACCCAACGGTCAATGGATGTAGAAAGGAAGTCCCGCCTTACAGGTAAAAGAGCCAAGCACCTTTTAGATACAGACCTTGCTTGTCAATAAATTCAAGAACGTGAATTGATCGTAATCTTGACCAACCATTTTTTAGATTTCGGTGTTCTCCAATTCAAGTAGATAGAAGCTGCACTGACAATGACTGCAAATAGCCTCCCGGGAACGTTCCAAAGATGGCCGACAGTGGACTGTCTTGCGAAAGAGATTTTGGCTGAATGCTGTAACCAGGGTTGGGGAGTAATGAAATTCATGTAATAGGATTACATATTTAAAATACAAAATATTACTGTATTCCACTACAGTTACAATTTATATCATTGTAATCAGAATAAAGTTACATTCAAAAAGTATTATGATTACTGAAGAGATTACTTTGCATTTTATTGTCATTTGTTTAATTGAATATTTAGTCTACTCAGTTGGAAAACATTAATACATAGAAATGATGCGATCCAAAGTGCATTTGAACAGCAGTGAAACACTTTCTTATGATGTGTCACATTCATACGAGCAGACAGAGAAGAACGTTTGAAGTTTGGAGCAGAAGAAATAGAAATAAACCTTGTGTAAATTGTCAGCTTTATGCTAAGCTAAAATGCTATTTCTAGCCATTTTACATGCACGTGTTCCCAAGCATGGTCGTATTGTTTTTTGCAAGAAATTAAAAGTTAGATCATATTTTATTCTTTCTAGTAAGACCTTTCACACTAGGACAAAAACCGTATTCTATGAGAATCCATAAAACAAGATCAATGTGATTTATCTTGTTTTAGAAACAACACAGCATAAGATATTTAGGTTTTTAAGAGAATGTATTTTAACATGTGTATTTTGTCTGACTGTACTGGCAGAGTTTTTATAGTATAAACAAGTGGAAAAAAATCAACCAGAGCTGAAGACGTAATCCATAGTATTTAGATTACGTTACTGACCTTGAGTAATCTAACGAAATACATTACAAATTACATTTTACCCTGGCTGTAACCGGAAATGCCTGAGAAGCACTGAAGCAGTTGTGCAAGTAGTTCATTGCATTATTGGATACTAGAAAACTATGCCTTAAAGGGATAATTCACCCAAAAATGAAAATTCTCTCATTATTTACTCACCCTCATGATATCCCAGGTGTGTATGACTTTCTTTCTTCACCAGAACACATTTGAAGAAAATTAGAAATATATCTTAGATCAAATAGGTCCTTAAAATGCAAGTGGATAGTGATCTGACTTTTGAAGCTCCAAATATCCCAGACAGTCAGCATAAACACAATCAACATGGCTCAATTTTCTTCTGTTACAACACGAACATTTTTGGTGTGAAAAAAATTAATCTATATTTAAGCACTTCTTAACTATAAATCATAACTTCCGGTAAGAATTACGAGAGGGTGGACACAGTGATGTAACTAACAGCAGTGTGAGCTGGGCAGCGGCACCGCGCCCACGATCAAAGGTGGCAGTCCCGAACTAGTTTCTCCCTTCCCGAGAAACCGTCATCTCTACCATACATTATGTGAGTAAAGAGCTGGCAAGTATCGATGATGCAGTGTCATGGTCAAAGAAATAATATATTTAATGATAGTACTTAGCAGAGAGAGTTGTTCTGAGAAAGAGCATGAAGCAACAGGGATACTATTAGGGAATCTCCAGCATGAAAGTTCAGCTGATTAAGCACATGTTTATGATGTCAGATAAACTTAAAGTGTCTTGTCATTTTGTTCAGGAGAAAACTGATAAAAGTGTCAAAGAAACTGACAGTAAATTAATCTAGTCCCCAAAACATGGCTATGAACAGCTGGATTACTGGTATAATATTTTTAATTTTAAATGTAGCTTTTTTAAGTAAAATGCACCCTTACAGAATAAATAGCACAACACATTTGTGGAATTCCATTTTAATAATTTAAGAAAGATATTTTAAAATAAATAATATAATTTATGAAAAGGTGCCTTGAGACATTTAGTTTCAATATTGCACAAAAAAAAAACAAAAAAAAAAACAAACATTATAATGTCATATATTTTATGTTAATTCTTGTTGGCTATGAGTGGGTGGGGGTGGAAGGGGGCCCCATTGTGTTTTTTGCACTGGGGCCCACAATATCCAAGTTATGCCACTGGGTGGAGATCATGCGGTCTCTCATGTGACATATTACCGTTGCCATAATATGGACATAATCTCACGTTCTCTGCTCAGTTGAGACATCAGGATAACATTACTCACACCATTGTGAGTAAAGAAACAGATAAATAGAGATCAAAACCAAAACCAACGAAGCTTCTGTACAGCCTTCCTCCTTCTCACTTGTAAACAGCACTGCTCTTCCAGCTGTGTCGCATGTGCATCAGTCCTTGCGTGTTTCAAATATCAATGTAATTACATCAAACACGTTTACCGCTGCAAAAAGTTAAAAAAGTACTTAAAGATTGAAATTTCTGCACCAAAAGCGATCGTGTCACTTTAGAAGACATTAATTTAACAGCTGGAGACGTATGGATGACGTTTATGCTGACTGTCTGTGCTTTTTGGAGCTTCAAAAATGTGATCACCATCCACTTACATTTTAAGGACCTACTGAGATAAGATATTTTTCAAATTTTCTTCAAATGTGTTCTGGTGAAGAAAGAAAGTCAAACACATCTGGGATATCATAAAGGTGAGTAAATAATGAGAGAATTTAAATTTTTGGGTGAACTATCCCTTTAACTTGTCATTTATCAAGTTATTTTACATCTAATAACATTATTATAAAAATCATTTAAATGAAGTACAGAGGGCCCAACTGTTTTGGCAAATTAAACATGATCTTTCAATTTATTGTTCATGAATCGTGTGATGACACTGGAGAAGCAAACAGTAATGTGTCTCAGTAATTTCCATAAACAAACCCACCTCCCAAATTCTTTTCCAAGAGATGAGTCCCTCAGGGTCACCTTGGGTTTCACAACCTAAAAACCAGAGTGAAACGTACAAGAGATTTAACATCTACTACATCTTGTAAAGGAAAGTGGGGGAAAACATGTTTACACTTTATTTTCGGTGTCATTAACTACTATGTACTGTAGTAATTAACTACTATGTAACATTAAAATACATGCGATACAATGCACTTGTTGTCTGTAACTAGTTGTTGTTTAGCAAAATTCTCACAAGTTTCACATTGGCTGCTACTGAGGTAGGTTTAGGGTAAGGGTTGGGTTAGGGTTTAGGGTAAGGTTAAACGTGTAAACAAAGATATCGTTATATACAGGCACTTTAAATGTAAGTACAATGCAACAGCAAGTATATAATAAGTACATTGTATCAAATGCTTAAGTAATAGAAAATGGGTCCAAAAAACTCACCAAGAAGTTTGTCGGCCAGCATTCTAAGCTGCTCAGAGTTCAGCGCTCGTTTAGTAAAAGAAGAAAACTGCCAACTGATCACCTTTGAAAGCAGCCCCCATTTGACTGGTGGGGGATTCAGGAAAAATGCCAGATTCTGAGACAGCGACAGGGACAGCAAGAGTCAGAATGGAAACACTAGTGGATGATATAAATATTTTTGGACACAGAACCAACTGGACCAACACATACTAGATAGGCATTAGTTTACCCTCAACTTGTGACTTCGTTCCTCTGTGGAACACAAAACAAGATGTTGTGCAGAGTATTTGGCTCAGTCGCCATGCCTTTCTCCTTTTGAGCTCCACATTAGAAAGCAAGTCATACTAGTGTGGAACAATATGAGGGTGAGTAAATGTTTACTTAATTTCCATTTTTGGGTGAGTTATCAATTTTGGTCATTACTTCTCTAGAGGACCAAAATCACCACTAGATTCCACATTTAGCTCATAGTTATATTATATAAGCTTAAGTTGATTTATATATTCAGGTAAAACAGGCATACTTGGGGTTCCCTGCAAAGCATGTTGTACCACAGGACGGAGGCCCAGGCTAAAGACAGCGGACATATCGAATTGATCACCACAACTGGCAGAGATGTGATCTGTTTGAACATAATAGAACAGTCTAAGTGCAAAACCATGACCGATCGGATCTTCAGTCTGTAGGCTTTTATCTGTTTGAATGAAATACAATATTTCAATATTTTCTACATGCAGAGTAGAACAAATCACATTACCGATAGATCAATGCAAAGTTCAGGCAGAGTGATCTGAGTATCAAAGCTAAGCAAGTGCAGCTCTTCAAACATACGGAGAGGAGAATGCTGGAAAAAAGAAAGCCATTTAAATACCAATAATCCTTTCAGTAGTTCATTTTAAGGGACTTTTACATTTTGCCCTACCTCCTTTGATCTGTCGCTAGTCTTTTTCTCTCTTAATGACTGTGGAAAAATCAGAGGCATAAACAAAAAATGAAAGAAGAAATGTTATATTGCTAATTATAAATATCCATACATGTATAATTGTAATTGTAGAGTTGTAATGTCTGCCATGATCTGAGTTTTAACATAATACCATAAAAGGGTATTCAGCTGCTAGGCATCCACTGGACTCCTTAAAGTTCATAACTTTAATAACATTACATAGCAAAAGGAATTTATGAAATCTAGAACATAAACAGGCATTTGCGTCAGTAAACACTTGTGACATGCATAAAAAGTATTGCTCTATACTATACACATATATAGAAATTTGTCTATTAGGCTATTAATTACTAATGACTATGTAATTCAAAACATCAATTTAATTAACAAATGTGCTCTTTTATTTAATGTAACGTATTCAATATACAGTACCTTTTCACTGTGTCCATCTCTGATAAATCTCTACAGGATAAAAGTACATATGAATACATGCACAGTATTTATATATACACAGATACACACACAATATATATATATATATATATATATATATATATATATATATATATATATATACACATACATACATACATACAGAGCATATTTTTATTTGTACATTGTATTTTATTTGTTATGTATTTTTACTTACTTGTCTATTGACATTTTGACTTTGGGTTGACAGATCAGTTCTGGGAGTTTGACAAGTAATCTGTGACAGAATAATATTTATTTTTTAAGCTTTATGAGACATTTCCTGTATTAAAATGAGTGCCATTGCTCTGTTTGATAGATAACAGAGATTCAAGTAAGGAACTTACTTGATCTTGACTTTGAATCGTACTCCAATTTTTATTACCAAGGGTCTCTGTGGGTGTGTCGGCATGCACGGCTGTCTCTCCACCACAAGGGAACTGATAGATACATCACAACCACTTGCATACAGTTCAAGTCATAATCTTTTAGAAGTGACATACCACAAAAGTCAAATCCCCCTGTGAACCAGTTTAAAACCACAAATTTTCCCTCTTTGATAAAAAAATTGGTGTTTATAAAACTTTTTCTGAAATCAAAGGAATATTTTTGAAACTTTTACTCGCCATCACATCATTTTAAAACTATTATTTTAAGACTGTTAAAACAACAATGTACAGGATGGAATAATTACATGAGAAGCTCACTTTAATATGAGGTTTTTGAAGAGAGAAAGGGCCTGTTCATCCAGCTGGACCTTGCCAAGAGTTAGTGGGTCATTGTCGTAGGTGAATTTTTGCACCAGTTCTTGCACTTTCTTCAGCTGCTGACGGATCTGCTGCAAACATTCTGCCACCACAGTGAACCTGTAGCACAATTCATGCATTTAATTAACATTCACACATTTAACACACACAAAATATATATATACAGTGCACACTGGCGGCCAAAAGTCTGGAACAATGTACAGATTTTGATGTTTCGGAAGGAAATTGTTACTTCAATTCACCAAAGTGGCATTCAACTGATCACAAAGTATAGTCAGGACATTACTGATGTAAAAACAGCACCATCACTTTTTGAAAAAAGTTATTTATCAAATCTAGACAGGCCCCATTTCCAGCAGCCATCACGTCAACACCTTATCCTTGAGTAGTCATGCTAAATTGCTAATTTGGTACTAGAAAATCGCTTGCCAATATATCAAACATAGCTGAAAGCTATTTGGTTCATTAAATGAAACTTATCTTTGTCTTTGTGTTTGTTTTTGAGTTGCCACAGTTAATGTTATAGTATCAATTATGCAATTATAATATTGCACAGTTGCAATAGACTGGGTCAATATTAGGTCAAAAATGGCAACAAAAAAAAACAAAAAGCTTTCTCTAGAAACTTAGTCAATCACTGTTTTGAAGAATGAAGGCTATACATTCGATGAAGGCTTGAATGAAGGCTTGAAATTGCCAAAAAACTGAAGATTTAATACAAAGGTGTACACTATAATCTTCAAAGATAAAGGACAACTGGCTCTAACAAGGACAGAATGAGATGTGGATGGCCAGATGTACAACTAAACAAGAGGATAAGTACATCAGAGTCTCTAGTTTGACAAATAGATGCCTCACATGTCCTCAGCTGACAGCTTCATTGAATTCTACCCGCTCAACACCAGTTTCATGTACAACAGTAAAGAGAAGACTCAGGTGTGCAGGCCTTATGGGAAGAATTGCAAAGAAAAAGGCACTTTTGAAACAGAAAAACTAAAAGTAAAGGTTAGAGTGGGCAAAGAAACACAGACAATGGACAACAGATAATTGGAAAAGAGTGTTATGGATCTTAACCCCACTGAGCTTTTGTGGGATCAGCTAGACTGTAAGGTGCGTGAGAAGTGCCCAACAAGACAGCCACATTTATGGCAAGTGCTACAAGAAGCGTGGGGATGAAATGTCACCTGAGTATCTGGATAAACTGACATCTAGAATGCCAAGGATCTGCAAAGCTGTCATTGCTGTACATGGAGGGTTTTTTGATGAGAACACTTTGAAATAGTTTAAGTTGGAATAGTAATTTTTCATGTTATTAATGTCCTGACTATACATTGTGATCAATAGAACGCCACTTTGTTGAATAAAAGTACCAATTTCTTTCCATAAGAGTAAAATCTCTAAATTATTCCAAACTTTTGGCCACCACTATATGTGTGTGTGTGTGTGTGATATATATATATATATTTAACTTGACACAGTGACCTAAAAATGTTATGTTTATGACGCAACGCATCCAAGACGCTACACAAGCATGTCTGATGCAGCTGTTCATTGACGGATCCTTAAACAAGCGCTCATAATAAATCTCGAATTGATTGACAAATTCACTTGTGAAATGGATTGCTGTGAACTGTGTACCAATAATTGACTTGTGATCAATAATATGGTAGTAAACAATACATTGTATTCTAAAACCACTTTTTGTATTGTCTTATTAATGATGAACTCTTCTGCCACAAGAATGTAATGCACTTTAATTATCTGAATATGTTTTTATTTTATTTAAATATGTATATATAAAATATATAATTTTAAATATTTAAATATTATTTCATCATTATATATTCAATTATTGTTATATGAGGCGCTTTCTCACCAAATATTTGTATATGCGATTAATCACGATTAATTAATCGGGACACCATGTAATTAATTTGATAAAAAATTGTAATCGATTGACAGCCCTAATATATATATATATATATATATATATATATATATATATATATATATATATTTACAACTGCTAGTTCCAGTCCCTGAATCTGATTGGACGAGAGATGTTCCATGAGCACCGATGGTCTGACAATATCAGCACTCAGACGCTTCACTGTATCACTCCGCTTGTGTTCATGCCATTCTAAGCTAAAGTGTTAGAGCAGTGCATATGTGTTAAGAGCTACTGTTTGTCTTTTTTTTTTACATTACATATGTTAGCCAGCAGGTGGTGGCAAAAGATCATTTTTGTGTGTAATATGAGCCATTTAGGTGACGTGAAGTCAGTTTACATACAACACGCTCCGTGATCGCTGGAATTACTACTACAATACTAAAGCTAGGAAATAGCTTTAAACGGCATTAAGCGAACAACTTACAGCATACATTCAACTACAGCTCATCACAGCTGAGAGACACAACAGACTGATTGATTACACAATGCATGCTGTTTAAAATGGTGGAGGACATTGCGGTTTCAATAGTTTCTATAGTGATCGATTCCTGCGGCCGAATCAAATCAGTGCTGATATAGGGCCAAATCACAATCTTGCTCATGTGATATTGCTTAAATAAATAATATACACTATATATATCCTGTGTACTGAGGGACTGTTCACACAGGACTAAAGTTGCAAACCTTTTGCCACATAAATATGCTTCAGCATCGGCGTCAGTCTTGAGCATTTTGGGGCAATACAGGATAATAGAAATTCAGCCAAAATAAGGTCCCCAATAATACGATCATCTGCATTGTTTTGGAACTGTTTGTCTATGAACAGAGCTAGGGCGATCGACTGGACACGTCTCACTGCTTTTGTCCTGAGCGCAATATATGTAAGGGAACACTCACACAAAGCGTGTTATGTCCGTCCACACTGCAGTGTTGGGGAAACTTTGAAACTGTAGTTTCCCAAGCTAAGTTACTGATAACTGAAAGTAGTTAAATTATATTCAAGCTACTCTTTTAAAATAGTAGATAGCTACACTACAAGTTACTAAAAAAGTAGCTAATTACATTAGTTACTCAAAAATTACAATATTTTTAAATATGTAACATTAATCATATTTAATTCTGCCATTTTCATGTCATTAAATTGAACTTGAACTTATAAAACTATAAACCACTCAACCCCAAGTTGCTCCCAATAGCAGGCTGGCGCTATGCATGGCAGCTCTGCCGCCATTGGTGTATGAATGTTTGGATCACATGACCAGCTGAATACTACTGTTACCAGCCAATATTACACCTTCACTCATGAATTAAATGAATCATGTTGGACTGTGAATAGGGAATTTCTACAAGGGCATAGGCAACTGAAAACTATACTGTGCTTGATGCTGCATCCAGGCCCCTAGGTGTCAGTGTTAGTTCAAGACAACATAAACTAAATAATTACTTAGTGCAACTTTAAACAGTACATTTTTGCATCTTGCATGCATTTTGAATCATTTTGGGGCATAAACAGCATAACCTAGCCATTCTCACCAGCTCTGCAGTTGGTCCAGGCAAGGATTGGGTGTGCTTCTAATTAATGCCAGTTGTTGCTGTTCCTTCCACTCAGGTACCTCACCTGATATAAGTGTGTGCTGGATCTGCTCTGCTAGAGTCAGTACATTAGCTATATCTTTTATTACCACCTGCAAACACACACACACACACACACACACACACACACACACACACACACACACACACACACCCAAACAGTAATACTGTATAACTTTTAGAACATTTACAACAAATATATTTATATATACCTATTAATATTCACATGCTCACACTTAAGGATCTTTGCTTACCTCTCGCTTTTCATTTAGCCCAATAAACATTTGTCTGATGGCCATTTCTTCCTGTTGTGTTGTTTGACCTATTGTTTCTACTTCCACTGAAAATGTTTAAAAGAGCCAAATTTTCAGGTTGTAATATAAATTTGAATTCAAAATTCAAAAAGGAAAGGGCACATTCATTATTTATTGACAAGGCTGTTGGTAGATCTTGGAATTCTCAAAAAGAGTGGACTAGTGGGCAGATTTCGGCCAATGAATCAGCCATCACCAATATATCAGTCTATTGCTACTGTGTATTAATTAGAATTACTGTTCACATTCTTTACCTTTTCCTAATGTAAGTAATAGAGAACACATTTGCAATATAAATTTTATCTAACCAAATACAGATAACATGGCCACTATCATAAAGAAAAACAAAGTTTTTTTCCAGAGCAGAAATTATATTCTTACCTCCACATGGCCAAGTCTTTCTCTTGATGTCATACTCGTCTTGCTGTTCTTCCAGAACCTGAATGACCTGTTCTGTTTTCTGAAAAAAAAAAAAAAATTAAATTCCTGATATTTCAAACATGAGTAAAGTTGATTTCCGTTAAGATAATTTACCTGCACACTCTTCTGAAACTTGTGGATTTTATAGTCCAGCTCATTGTATTGTTCCATCATAAAAAACTCCCTGTGATGAATTAGTTTTGCCCTGTACGAAAACACAAGAAAGAATGAATGCCTTATTGAGAAGTGCCGTTTCTTCATCCAGTGTGTTGGATATATTTATACTGTATGATTCCCATGGAAGTGCTCCCAAAGGGCTACAATATACCAAAGCAAGAAAAAGTAGAAGGAAGTTACACCTGTTGTACCTGTATTCTATTCTTGTCTTTGAGGATATTATACATTACCAGGAAGGGCCTCATTTGTAGTACATCTGGGTATACTAGTTAATGTCATGTGATTGGAGGCGTGTTCTGGACATGGGGAATGTGTATGTGAACGTGTGCATAATGGAAGTATAAAGTGTTATGTAGTTCAACACGGCTTTCTTGTGTGTTTATTATTTTCACCACACAAACCCAAAGTACAACAGCATTAACCCAATGGGCAACATGGGCTGCAGCCCCGGGCCCCACCACTAGGGGGGTCCTGGGTACACGAGATCAAATATGAATTTTAAAACTAATTGTGTAATTTTAGCACCAGCGCACCAAAATCTGTAAAAACATTATTATTATTTCTAAACATTTTTTCTGAACATTCTTGCCACTCTTGGACTGCTATTGTTTGCAAAAATGCAAACAGCTAAACAGTGTATTACAGGTAATCACACCCCAAAGTCACACAATTGGTTTAGCCAGAAGTTGACATGTCACTCAAACTACATTTTGAATGCGCTATAGAGCCAGTGTTTACATTCTTCAGGGGAAATCAACCTACAAATGGCTTACTTACTGTAGGCTATAATTGTCTCTGCAATAAGAGACATTATTTTAACATCCGGAGTGAGTTTGTTTTCGGAAACCAGCCTAATCAAAATCAGCTTAATCAAAATCAGCTGAGGTCATCAGTGAATTGTAAAAGACTGAACTGTTCGATGACAATGTAAACAGAGCACGACGATCTCCTGCACCTTTAGGGTTTCAAATATTTATTTGAGAGCTTGCTTTCAAGAAGACCATGAAGAGGGTACTTTAATAGGTTTGATGATAATATGAGTGTCATTAAATTTTATGTAGATCGCTGCTTTATTGTTTTAGTAGTTTTAACATGATTGCTTGGTAAATGTATCTATCCTCACAAGTGTAGGCTATTTTTGTATGTATTCCGCAGTCTAAACAAAATTATTTCTGTCTGTGTTACATTCATACTAACAGCCATTCAAAGGCTGATGTATTTACTATTTGTTCTTTATTGGACAAGCTTTGACATAATGTCATTGCCGAGTCTTCTGTGATCAAATACTGTATGTTTATTATGACGGTGGTTAACCTGTGTAGAGCTGTAGATCACGTGACCTAATTAATATTCATGAGCTAGCCCAGGGCCCCTGGGAGGCTTAATCCAGCCCTGATACCAGGAAGTCACTTAAGTGTATGAGCAATACATTGTGATGTGTTCAGAATAACATGCTTTCATACTACTTCTACAAGAAATGCAGTATTAGTAAATATAGCATGCATTGAAAAAAGTGATAACCTGAAAATTGATACCTCAAGGATCTATTTCTGCTTGAGTCAGCCCATAAGAACTTTTACCTTATTTATCGAGTTAAATTTAAGTCAGAATAAATAAAAAATTTAATAAAATAAAACCAGTTAATTTAGATGTTACCACATGAAGCACATTTACAGGTTTTCATAAAAAAAATTTTTTATCATGAAGTCAATTGCATAACTTGGCAAAGCACCTCTCACTCCTATTGTGGCTGGACACCCTGCACTTACCTGTTGTTACGAGTGTAGTCACAGTTTTTCAGTGTCCATAAAATTTCGGCAAAAATAAATTTTCTGGAGGGTCATGTAACGCTATGCGAGGAGCGGACGTGTGAACGGCGAGCTCTGTGTAGTTTTTGGTTTTTAATAATGTCATAAACCGGTGAGATTCGATACACCCTTATTCTTAACTGCGTTATGATTATGTCAAAGAATTCAACATTCTCGGGCTCTGGAGATATTAAAAGACAAATAAGTGCTCAAGCTGATACCCCAGACAGGGCCACAGACCAGGGACTCGGTTTGGACGGTGCGGCGGGAGAATTCAGTGGCAACTGGCGAGCATGTCTGCAATGCTGGCCGAAAGTTGTCGCAGACTTGGAGGATCGATTGATCACTTCCATGGAGTAGAAATTCACTGAATTGGTTACAAGAATGTCAGATGTCGAAAAATGGAGTCTGGAGTCATCAGAGAGGAAATTAGCTACTAATCCGCTAGCGACCAGTCTTTCAGTGCATTTGGAAAAAACAGGATCTGGAGAATTGTAATCGACGGAACAACGTCCGAATTGTTGGAATTCCTGAGCATGAGGAAGGTCGAGATATGGTAACATTTTTAGATAAGCTCTTTCCGAGTCTGCTCGACATAACAGGCCATAAGCTGGAGATGGAGCGAGCTCACAGGGTCCCGGTTCAGAGATCCGCTGAGGGAGACCGATCAATTCTGGCCAAATTTCTGAGATCATCCAATAAAGATCTCATGTAATGTGAGGCGAGGAGCAAAGGAAAGCTTTATTGGAAGAACCACAACATTTTCTTGTTCCCAGACTTTGTGAAGTTGACAAGAGAAACGTGATCGATTCAAGGAATGCAAGAATCAACGAAAGATCGTTTTTGCACTGATGTTTTCGGCCAAATTGAGAATATATATTAAGAATGGCCGCAAAATATTTACATGCCCACAGCAAGCAATGTCTTTCATAAAGACATTGGAGTGAGTAAGCCATTTGGTGATTTTCATGTTGCTGTTTAGTGGACTTGTCTCACTGAACAAACACTCGACTGTCCGATGAATCTGGGTGCATTCTTTGTTTCTTTTCGTACTGGTTAAGCATAGCGGCTGGAGTTTGTTTTGTGTAATATCATTTCTTCAGGACAACTTGTGGATAAATCTGCATGTTTTTGATGCTTATGCCTCCTGTGGCCTGGAGTTTGTTTTGTGGAATATCTCTTGCAGGACATTGGAGTGATTGGGTCTTTTGTTGCACTCATGTATTGGTCGAATGGGCCGGCTTACTGAACATTCATTTGACTCCCCAAAGAACTGAACTTTTTTTGTTTTTATTTGTTGTTATTTTTTTTATGGGTATATGGGGTGGACATGTTTTCTTTAGTATGGGCTCAAGTAAGAGCATGGGAGTCATTACATGGATAAGTAAGCATCTACAATTCAAATGTCTCAAACAGATTAAAGATAAATTAGGAAGAGTCATTATTGTGTTAGCAGAAGTTTTTATTGATCTTGAATGGATGTTGCAAGCCGCTGGCACCCCTCATGATATAATATTGGGAGGAGACTGTCATACATATTGTGTATATGCTTATGTTGCAATATTGGAATGAACACTGAGGCGCTACTGCATTATTGTATTGATATAGCATAGACAAATAAGTAAAGCAGTTCAGTTCAACCACATGCAGTCTCCTCATTATATATATTACATGGTGTCAGAAGTGACAAAATTGATAAATAATGGAGCAGTTGATACCCCGGGAGCTCTGAGCCAATAAGGATATCTAGCCGAGAAATGGAGTTGTATCTTATTGCGAGTGGAGTATCAGAGAAATCTGAGAAAATACATAATTTTTGCTAAATACTGTGAACCACGAAAGAATCTGACATATCTGAGACATAAATTCTTTACAAGATCACAAGGCCAAACCAAGTCTATTGATGCTTATGTGATGGATTTAAATAATAAAGCTCAGGATTGTCATTGATAAGAGTCCGAATTGTATGTGGTATTACAAATGATCAGATTAGAGGCAGACTGTTACAAGAACATGATTGAACTCTACAGAGAGCAGTGGACATTCAGAGTCGCTGAAGTGAGTCATAACCAACTGAAAACACTGCAAGAAGAAATGGAAGTGCCCTTGCATAAAACAGATTGATCATACAGGATTAAGTGGTGAGGAAATGTTCCTTGGAACCACTGAGATGAAAGAGACTGAGCTGTACCAAATTGATGAAAGAAAAGAACTGCAAACACGACAGGAACCATGAATGGAAACTCTCAAAGTAAACAAAAAGATACTGGTTGTAAAGCTAGATACAGGTGGTGGAGATTGTAATGTCATATCTCAAAGAGATCTGGATGCTTTGAAGCTTGACAGAAATTAGATTTGTAAGTCACGATGCAAACTAGTAACGTATTCACGCCACAAGATGTCGCCATTAGGTCAGCAATGCCTTGAATGCCAATACAAACACAAGTATTACACTCTGGAATTTCAAGTCATAGAGCAAAGTGCATGTGCAATTCTGGGAAGAGATTCGTGCAACATCTTGGGTTTAATAAAAAGTACTGTGATGAAAGCCAGTTAGGTCCGGGTATCGTTCGTTCATTTGTTTTTGCTTTCATATATAAAAACGAAAAACGAGAAAACTAAATTACTTTATCAGTAGATGCATGTTCACAAGGTCTGGAAGCAGTGATCCCTCAAGAGGGTCAACCAGTAACCTACGGTTCAAGAGCACTAACAGACTGTGAACAGAATTATGCACAAATAGAGAAAGAGTTGTTGGCAATTATGCATGGATGTGAGAAATGTCATCAATAAATGTATGGATGCTGTGTTCAGGTTGAAGCCCCTCCATGAAGCTATGTCCAGACTACAGAAAATGCTGATGAGACTACAAAAATATAGCCTCGGGGTGAGATATGTTGCAGGAAAGACGTTACACATACAGATGCATTGAGCAGAGCTTACCTGCAAAAGCACAGTCAAAACAGCAAAGAAGAAGATGAGTTTGATGTGAGTTTAAGGGGGCTTTCACACTTGGTTCGATTGCCTGTTCCGAACCCGAGTTCGATTGCTTCCCCCCTCCCCCCGATGGACTGTGTTCACATTATATATTTGTATCCGAACCGCGGTACGCTTGCGTCATCAAGCTGCAGCTGGTGCGTAATCGTGTTGCTTGATAACCTAGAAATGAAAAGGCGTCAAAATTCAATGAATAGACTTGCTCGGTTCACATTTGTTATTCTTTTTTTTACCTTTGGTTTTGTTTTCATCATCAAGATACAGAAACACACTTGCGTCTGTCTTCCGCAAAAATACTGAAATCGTTCAAAAGACAGCGGGCTGTCCGCCGAAGACAATTTTTGCGAAGAAATCATCTCTCTGCTTGCAGTGCGTGTGCGTCAATCCCGCTTTTCGTCAAGGTAAGTGTATACGCACGAAAGTAAACCCTTTCCGCTCATTTTGAAAGTGACGCGTGTGAGACTGACGACCACATTATACGTCATCAATAGTGGTTCACTTCCGCGGTTTGGTTCGATTGCGTTCATATCAGCAGCGAACCGTACTGGAGTTCACATGATCCGTACCCCAGACCACCTTTTTAAGCGGACTCGAGTACGGTTCGCGGGTGCGCACCCGAGTTCGGAAGACAGCGTTCACATCATCCAAACGAACCGAACTCTGACGTCATTCGAACCGGGGTGCGCACCAAAAGTGTTAGTGTGAAAGCCCCCTTATATAGTGCACCAGCTACCTGTTTCAGAGAAAATGTAAACATTTTCAGTCAGCAACTGCAGATGATGAGGAATTGAGATTAGTCATAGAAGCAGTTCAAAAAGCATGGCCAAACTCAAGGAGCCAAGTACCAAAACCCATTCAGCAATACTGGATATTTAGAGAGGAACTGACTTTTACAGATGGATTGTTGTTCAATAATGCAAAACTGATAGTACCAAACAAGATGAGAAGTGAACTGCTAGAAAGAATCCATGAAGCACACATGGGTATTGTAAAGTGCAAGGAACAAGATAGAGATGTCTTGTTCTGGCCTGGAATGGCAAAGCAAATTCAGGAAGATGGGAGTAAATGATGTATGCAATAACAACAGAAACAGCAATCCCAGAGAACCTCTTGTGTAACATCCTGTTCCTGAAAGAGCAGGGTCAAAGTTAGGAGTGGATTTATTTCACTACAGAGATGCTGAATATCTTCTCTGTGTGGACTATTATTCCAAGTACCCTGAAATTGCATAGTTAAGTGATATGGTGAGTAAGAAAGTAATTGCTGTTCTAAAGTAAATTTTCACCAGACATGGAGTGCCAGATGAGCTCTTTTCAGACAATGGTATAGAACTTGTAAGTGCTGAAATGAATGCATTTTCTGCCAGCTGGGAGTTACATACATACAGTACCACCTCAAACCCTGGATTTCCACAGTCAAATGGTCAAGTACAACTGTAAAAAACTTGTTGAAGAAAGCACGATAGTGGCAGAGATCTGTACATTGCTTTACAGTACAGAAATATACTGTTAGATGGAGTAGGATTTTCACCTACACAGTTACTCATGGAAAGAAGACTGAAGTCAAAGTTACCCGTGTCAAGTAAACTACTGATGCCAAGAGTTTTCAAACCGGTGCGTAGAAGACTGAGAAACAGACAAGTCAAACAAAAACAACATTTTGATCGTGGGACAAGAAAACTACCTGAAATGAAGAAAGGAGCAAGAGTGAGAACTAGACAGGATAACAAGTGGCAACCTGCAGTGATTCTTGATAAATATGAACAGCCAAGGTCATACCTTGTTCAAACACCAGACAAGCAAATCTTCAGAAGGAATCAAAGAGACTTACTGAAGACAGAGACAATGTATCCTTCAACAACTGAAACTGTTGAGGACCTACCTGTTTCATCAGGGGTAGAGTTGAATTCAGAGCAAGAAAACAATGTTGACAATAATGCCAGTGAAAGCACGTCAGCTTATATGAATGCAAATAATTCGCCAGTGAAAAATTTACAGTTTTTCACAAGTGATGAGAGAGTGGCAACTTTTGGTAGACCTATCAGAGTGCCTAGTAGGTAAATTATAGGTAAATGTCAATATTGTCAATACTGTAAATAAGTCTTGAGAATAACTGAAGTTAGTTGTTTATGTTATTTACGTCTTATATTGTAAGCATTTACTAGTTTATATTAATGTAAAAAGGGGGGGGGGATGTCATGTACAGTATATTGTGTATATGCTTATGTTGCAGTATTGGAGTGAACACTGTGAGGCGCAAATGCGTTATTGTGTTGATATAGCACAGACAGAAGTAAAGCAGTTCAGTTCAACCACATGTGGTCTTGTCATTATATACATTACAGGGACTTTAATCTTATAAACTTATCTTCTCATAGTGAAGCAAAAGTGTGCAAGCCCCGTAGAGCAACATTGACACTTCACAGGATGTGTAAAAACTTTTGTTGATTGCTCAATTGGAAACATCTTCCTGCACTGGTGTGTTTAGAGGTGTTGCCACATACAGAGAAAAATAAATCATATAGGTGGTGCTTTATTGTATCCCTTTTGCAAAATCCTGAACTTCAACAAGTGTTAAAGGCTGAAATTAATGTTTATATGGAGACCAACTGGTCCTCTGTATCCATTGTGGGCATGGCTTGGGAGGCACTTAAGGCAGTTCGTAGGGGTCGGATCATACAGTATGCATCATTCACCAAAACATCCAAAGCACAAGAACTTGTAGAGTTGGAAGGGAATATTAAAAGTGCCGAGGCAGAGCTGAAGCGCTGATTGTCGTCTGATGGCCTCAGAGAATTGACCCGATTGAAATACAGATATAATACTATTTTGTCGTGGAAGGTGGAGTTTTGGCTATTCAGGGCAAGACAGTCATACTCGTGGGACAAAGCAGGGAAGCTTTTGGCTAGATACATAAAGCAGAGAGAGTCTTTTTCTACCATTCCCTCAGTGAAATATTTACCTCGGCCATTGAGCAAAAACACTCTCTTGATTCTGAGATAAACTTGGAGGAGCTTGACGAGGTAATAAAGGCCTTACCCACAGGAAAGGCTCCAGGGCCAGATGGTATTGCTGCTGAATTTTTTAGATCTTATGCTACAGAATTCGCTCCACTTTTGTTATAAGTTTATACGGAATCATTAAAGAATGGAAAACATCCCCCAACTTTGACACAAGCCCGGATCAGTCTGATTCTTAACCCTCTATGGTACACAATATGATATCAATGAGGAAAAAAATATTTGTGATGCTTTTCCTGCTTAAAATTGGACACTATAACAATATCAATAAACATTTTCATTATTTTGAAATGTATTTATTTATTAAGTTTGTTGCCTCAAGGCAACATTGTATCACAATAGACAAATTGAAACATTTGTCATTTTCATGCAGAAAAAATATATTTATTGAAACATCAATTTCTTTAAACACTTGAACAAACAGGTTTATCTAGTTTCAGATGTATTAAACATTTCATATTTTATAAAAAGTAACATTTCATATTGAGCTGTTGCTCTCAAGCAACATTGTACCATCGTGGTAAGTAATCATATCATCAATTTATCATTTCAAAACATTACAATCAGTGTTGTTTCAAGATAAAACAATAAAAAAAATCACCATAAGCTTATCCTAATATACACCTTATCCTTACAAGCATGCACATACACACAAAATGTCCTTCCTCACAAATGGTACCTCACCGCTTGTGAAAGTTGATGAAGCAATTCCTCTCAACAGAAAAACACAGATAGGTAGCACATTTTGAGCACTGCACTTTTACAATGTCTGAACATCCTGGGTATTTGCATAACCCTTGTCTGATCAAAGCGAACTAGCGTTGATGGTCGTGGTTCTACAGGGGTTTTTGGATGCTTTTCAGGCTGTTCTTCCTCACTGTGCTGTGATGGTCTCCCCCTTCTCTTCAAGGCCTTCCTCTCCATAGAGAGACATGCTGCAACTTCAGCTTTGAATTTTGCAAGGCTGCACACACCCTTTGGGGGGATGTCACAGTCACTGCTGTCTCTCCGGTAGAGGAGCCAGGCCTCAACAACAGTCAGATCAAACATGTAGAAGACCACTCGGTGATACCACTTTTTGGATTGAATCTTTGTTCTGTAGAACACGGTACCATAGAGGGTTAAAAAGGACAAAGATCCAAGCGTGTGTAATAGTTACCATCCAATTTCCCTGATCCAGCTAGATGTAAAAATGTAGTCCAAAATTCTGGCTAACTGGTTAAGTAAAGTTATGACATCTCTTATACATATAAATCAGGTGGGGTTTATTCGGGGCAGTTAGCTCTTTGGATAACATTAGGTGTTTCCGCAATATCATGTGGTCAGTGGACTCCGGCCGCTGCCATCTCACTTGATGCTGAAAAGGCGTTTGATATGGTAGAATGGGATTATCTTTTTAAGATTTTGGAAATATATGGGTTGGGGAGAACTTTTATTGGATGAATTAAGTTACTTTATAGACACCCGGTAGCAGCGGTACTAACAAATTTATTAATTTCAGATTATTTTACTTTGAACAGGGGCACCCAACAGGGTTGCCCTCTTTGCCACTTATTGTTCTGTCTTGTACTGGAATCATTAGCAGCCACGATAAGAAAGGAGGAGGATTTTCCAGGGGTGACGGCAGGAGGTATGGCGCATAAACTTCTGCTTTACACAGATTATATTTTATTATTAGTCTCCGACCCTACTAGATCTATGTCTTGCCTCCACAGAATTATTAATTCCTTTTCTAAGTTCTCCGGATTTGGCTAAGACAGCATTCTGCCCAGAAACGGCTTTCCAGCTGGGCGCCTTCCAGTGTCCCGAATTTGGGCATTTTATACCCAGCAGTATGATTTAGTTTGGGTTCATTTGACCCCTTAATAAAAAGGTTTTGAGCCATGTGGACAGATGGGCTTCATTACATTTATCTCTGATTGGGAAGGTTAATGTTATTAAAATTAATTGTATTCCAAAATGTAACTACCTGCTACTGTCCCCCTCTCTTATTTCAAGCAATTTGATAGCATAGCAAAGTCCTTCATTTGGAATGTTAAATGACACAGATTACACTTCAGTAAGTTACATAGGCCGATTGACAAATGTGGGCAAGGCCTACGCAAGATTTTGTTTTATTATTATGCATTCAGTCTCAGACATTTGGCTCATTGGTCGCTTCCATCTGAGAGAGCCCCTCCCTGTTTTTGTATTGGACAGGAATTTCTTACCCCTATTTGCAAAGCCTTTCTATCAAACTAATTGGAGAGTATAAGGTACACTTCGCATTTGCTCTAAAGATGGATAAAAGTGTTTAATTCGGATATTTATTTAAATGTCCGAAATAAGCATATGGTGGAACCCTAAATTATGTATTAATAAGTCCCCTTTGTGCTGGTCAGACTGGATTGTGATGGGGGTTACTACACTTGGTGACCTATATGAGAATGAAGTATTGAGATCTTTAGAAGATTTGGTTTAACATTTTGGGATCCCCAGATCTCAATTCTATAGGTATTTACAGCTGTGCCACCTGCTCTGTATTGTTTTTTTTGTTTTGTTTTTGTACTGTATAAATGCACAGCATTTCCTAAAAAATACTGAAATATTTGATTGCCTCATTCTCAGACCATTTGTGTCCCCATGACTTACCATTGTAATTAACAGCTGAATGAAAGATGGATAACAAAATGCGCCGATGGGATAACAAACTGCGCCATTTATTGGATTGCAATTTTGCCTCCTGGGGAAGTCTGAAGTACACTTTAAGTACTACTGAAAAATATGCAAACTAAATGAATACACACATTTAAAAGCTTTTATTGGAACTGCACATTATATAACATTGTCCAATGGTAAAGAATAGATACAAATTAGAATAGATACCATTTCAAATTGGATTTGAAATGGTATCTCTGACTGTACAATGCAGGTTGAGGTCTATTGCAAAATGATTTCTATTAGAATGTATCTTGCTGTGTAAATCCAGTGGTTTGAACATGTTTAATTAAGACAGTGGTATACATTTATAAATATATTTTGATGTGCAGTTATAAATAAGTGCTTCACAAGATGGATGATCTTCTTTTTGCAAACAAATGACTTCACAGAAGCAGAATTTCAGAGTTTTTGTATGTATCCACTTTTGCAGCACACAAATTCACAACAAAATAATTATTAAAATTAATTCTTAGTAACAAAATGCAGGTTTGTTGTAAACATATTTTTACATTTGAATGTAAACAACAAAGATAGTATAGGATTAAAAAGTTTTAACAGGAAATGTCTTCTCTTCTTTAACAGTGAGAATCATGGCTCCGCCTCTGAAAGGTGGTGAATAGAGCTGAAATCCTAATATGGCACAAAGGGAACCTTGGTAAATATTTTGGATATCATCAGTCATGTCCATTGCACATTAGTGTAATATATGTTTGATATACAGTATTTTTAGAACAGAATCATTGTCCTTTAGATTTAAATTAGGTTGCTCAGTGGGGTGAAGTACCTGTGTGTCCAACCTGTGTTCTTGATGTGTTTTAGTACTGCCTTGGGAGTCTTGATCCAGAACTAAGAAATGTGGATAAATCAAGTGTGAGAAATGTATTTCCATGATACAGTATGAACCATATTTGCTGATGTTGCTCAATTTGCTGGCATGTGGTTTATATTTTGTCATTGCAAGAAAAGTAATTGCTTACACTTCTGACACAGGAATCATTCGTCTGCCCATATACTCGTCAGTAGTACGGGGGGTGTGTTTTGGTCTGTCTATTTCCATCTCTTCTGGATCTGAGGAATGCAATAATATTAACCCATAAAAGTCCAGATTTCTCAGGGATATCTATTTTTTGTATTATGTATTTATACTTTTACAAGGATTTGCATCTTTCAAATGAACATATTGTGCAGTTCTTTTGCAAATGTTAAATGCATTTTTATATGTAAATGTGAAATGGCATCTTTGTGACTGGTGGGCACATTTCTCTATATTCCTTTATGGTATAGTGTAGCCAAATGGCAACAATGAATTTTCTTTCACTTTCTCTATCAGAAAAACTACAACATACTGCTTTGTTGGAAATGAAAGGGCAGTCTAATGCTGTTTTTAAGCCTCATGATATTTGATTTTGTCTCAAAAGGGTCACCATTTGTTCTCCACAAATTGCTTTAATAAACAAGTTCATTAGATGGTGTTATTTACTGATTCAACATAGTTTTACAGAAAACATGAATGTTGACATATGGCCACCCTGTACCACAATGGAATTTTACTTCTGCATTTTCTCCTTGGGAATGTTTTATAGATAGTGTCATCACATATATTATTTCAATTATTCACTTATTTTTTCAGACAAAAATAAACATGGCAATCTTTTTTAGAAAGTGTAAGAGTGCAATAGACAACACTACTTCCAATAGACAACAGTGTGGATAAGCTAGGCTTTAGTGACAATACTTGATCATATTGAAGAACACATGATAATGATTCTGAATGATCTAGAATTTTGGTTTGTAGGAGTTTCAAGTGTATTAATGCACCAGTTAATTAAAGAATTCTTCATTTAATTCAAGAAAATATTTATATATTTTTAAGAAATATTTGAGCAAGAACAATGACTTTAGTATTTGAGTCTGTCACATCTTTAGAATTAAATACTTTAGTCATTGTTCTAGCTCCACACAGAGTTGCAATATGGCAAAATGCATGCAGCATGCCTAAGGCATTTGCTTGAAATTTTCTTTAAAAAAATGTTTTAATTATTATTATTATTAGAGCTATTTTATGTAAAACAAAAATAAATAAAAAAGGGGTAAAATAACATTAAACCATTATAACACATTGCAGGGATATCAAAAATCCCATAAAACAAATGCAAAGATTTCTTCACCGGTCACTAAAGTTTTAGGTGAAAATCTCATCCTAAGATTGTCTACTATATGCTTGCTGTAAAAACATCTAAACTCCGCAAAGAAGAAACTTCCTCACTTTCAACTGCTTTTATTTTCAGCAAACTTAACGTGAAAATATTTGTATGAACATAAAAAGATTAAGCTACAGCTAACAACTAAGACATAAACTGAACAAGTTTCACTTACAGAAATGGAATAATGTGTCCCTATACAAAGGAGGGGGGTCAAAATCACAAGTAACAGTCAGTATCTGTTGTGGCCACCAGCTGAATTAAGTGCTGCAGTGCATCTCCTCCTCATGGACTGCACCAGATTTGCCAGTTCTTGCTGTGAGATGTTACCCCACTCTTCCACCAAGACACTTGCAAGTTCTGCTCACTCTCTGAACCAACAGGTCCAAGACGTGCTCAATGGGAATGATATCTGGGCTCTTCGCTGGCCATGGCAGAACACTGACATTCCTGTCTTGCAGGAAGTCATGCACAGAATGAGCAGTATGGCTGGTGGCATTGTCATGCTGGAGGGTCATGTCAGGATGAGCACTACAGGAAGGGTACCACATGAGGGAGGATGATGTTTTCTCTAAAATGCACAGGTTTGAGATTACCTGCAATGACAACAAGCTCAGTCCGATGATGCTGTGACACACCGCCCCAGACCACGACGGACCCTCAACCTCCAAATAAATCCCGCTCCAGATTACAGGCCTTGGTGTAACGCTCATTCCTTCAATGATAAATGCGAGTCCGGCCATCACCCCTGGTGAGACAAAACCAGGACTCGTCAATGAAGAGCACCTTTTGCCAGTCCAGCGAAGGTGGGTTTGTGCCCATAGGCGACGTTGTTGCTGGTGATGTCTGGTAAGGACCTGCCTTAAAACAGGCCTAAAAGCCCTCAGTCCAGCCTCTCTCAACCTATTGCAGACAGTCTGAGCACTGATGGAGGGATTGTTCATTCCTGGTGTAACTTGGGCAGTAGTTGTTGCCATAACTGTATCCGTTATATTCGGAAGTACCGATCCTGTGCAGGTGTTGTTACAAGTGGTCTGTGCGAGGACAATCAGCTGTCCTTCCTGTCTCCCTGTAGTGCTGTCTTAGGCGTCTCACAGTACGGACATTGCAATTTATTGCCTTGGCCACATCTGCAGTCCTCATGCGTCATGCCTCAAAGGCACGTTCACGCAGTTGAGTAGGGACCATGGGCATCTTTCTTTTGGTGTTTTTCAGAGTCAGTAGAAAGGTCACTTTAGTGTCCTAAGTTTTATAACTGTGACCTCAATTGCCTACCATCCATAAGCTGTTAGTGTCATAATGACTGGAAAACATTCTTTAAACACTTTGCAATAAAGATCTGTAAAGTTATTTGTATTTGTAAAAAAAATTATTTCAAATACAGTGTCCTGAAAAAGGGAAGTTTCTTTTTTTGCTGAGTTTATGTTCATCAAAACATATTTACACATGGATAGGTCCCAACTCCCAGCAGGCTTAAATGTTTTACCTTCTCAATTGTTCTGATTGTACTTCAACATTCACAATCCATACAAACAGGATATCCAACATATAAGAAAATATTAGAATCACAGAAGAGAAATGTGCCAGCTATAGGGTGCACTGAAATTGCAATGTGATACATTGTATTACACTGCATAATTCATTTTTGTGGCACTCATAAGATATACATCATACTCTTTTGGAGCAGGATGTAGACCTACTTCTAGAATTATTGTTTCAGTTATATACTTAAATCTTATCCTTTGTTTATTTGTTTGTTTGTTTACTTGCAAGTCAGTTCAAGCGATTGAATCAACTGTCAGATCAACAATCATATAAAAGGGATCTACTGTGTGTATAAACATAATTGTAAAGGAGTATCTACCATCAGAGGGGCTGGTATAGTAACGACCAAAGGCGACGTCCCTTGGGATGTCTGGATAAAGATAGATGAGGGGGTTCACTGGAACCTTCTCTGCAGAGGTGAGGTGATAGTCACGGATGATGTTCGGTAAAGAGATGGTCACCAGATCTGACCTGGTGTAGGGCTTCACCGAATGCATCTTAGGTTTACCTGTATTTCACGCACATTATGATACTCTCGTAAGGAATACAGCAAGATACTGTTTTTGTGTTTCTTTTCATCTAGCATTCCAATTCAAACCAACACGCACCATTCTGTGAGTGCTCCACCCATGTGATGGTGATTCCTCCATCTCGACAGGTTTCACTGAAGCGCAGAAGGAAAGTGCCTGGGAGTTTGTCTTTTAGCAAAGCCTTTTCTTGCTCTTTACTCAAAAAACCCATAATGTACCTGAATATGAGTGAGAACGAGAGTGAAAACCTTGATTTATGTCCCATTTGATATAAAATGTTTAACTAATGCCAGTGTTATTAATTTTGTGGCAACACTGTACATCTCTACACAGCTTCAGAGAACAAGAATGAACAAGAAGTCTTGTTTGACCTTAAAGTCAACATGAAATGTCAACATTTTAAAAAGACTGCATTGCCTTCTGCAACATTAGCCTAAAATAATGCCCAAGTAGTTATTTGGCTATTGGTTAATATTAACCAATTTAGGTCTAGGAAATGTCAACCAAAAACAGAGCAAGTTATTAAGTTTTGAGAGACTTTTTTTCATTGTAATAGTGTGCATTGTTAAAAAATCTTACAATAAGATCAATAGGGTCATGTTGACATAAAAGTTGGAATTGGCTCATTTAAAATCAGTTAAATGTATTTTTATTTATTATTATTTATTTTTAGTATTTCTAGGAAACTTTACAGAATTATCGGTACAATGAACAAACAACAGCTGATCTACACATCTAAAATGATAACAGATTCTAATATAGCAGACAGATCATTATTTGTTCCTGTGTCTGCAACTAAGTATTACTTACCCATCGTTCCAGATGTTAAGCAAGTGTCTTTTAATAAGGTCCAAAATGCCATCTATCCACTGCCAGAAAGGTACACCCCTCTCATTAGGCGACATCTAAGTGAAAACACATTAATTTGATGAGCTCAGGCTAAAGGATATGCAATAGCCTTGCTGTACCTTGTCTTTTATCAAGTTACCATATTTCACATCTCACAGCATCACAGCGTTGAGTAGTGAGGGCCCGACTGTTTTGCCAAACTTAGGGCCTATTATAGTCATGTCTGCTCTTTGTGGTTTGGTTTCAACCAGTTAATTATGTGATGACAGCAAAAACGAACAGAAGTGTTTGCTAAAGAAAGCGAAAGCAACTTTCCTGTTTTTGTTTCGGTCATTTCTATAAACCCACCTTGCAAAATGTATTCCAAAAGATGAGTCCCTCAGGGTCACTTTGGGCTTCACAACCTGAAAAGAGATGCGAGTTCCAAAACAACATTTTCAAATGGTGCAATGCGTTTAACTATGAACATTTACTCTAAACTGTTTCTAGCGGTGATATACAGTAGGAAGAAAAGCTTACCAAGAAGTTTGTTGGCCAGCATTCTGAGCTGCTCAGAGTTCAGCACTCGTTTGGTGACAGAAGAAAATTGATAACTGATAACCTTTGATAGCAGCCCCCATTTCACTGGTGGTGGATTCAAGAAGAATTCCAGATTCTGAGAATGAGACAACGAGAGGGGAAAAAAGGCAACATAAATTGGGAAGAAAATTTTTTTTCTGGATACAACAATGATGAAAAACAGCCTTACTTGGGGTTCACTGCAAAGCATGTTGTACCACAGGATGGATGCCCAAGCAGTAGGTAATTGATTCACATGAGAGATCACCACAATAGGCAGTGATGTGATCTGTTTTAACACAATAAAATGTTAATAGTGAAACGTAGTTAAATGCAATAGATCTCAGGGTTCTGCTTTATTCAGAATTTGATTAAGGATGCCTTTTAAATTCCAATCAAATATTTACATTTGAATTGAGTTAGCAAACAGAATGCAGAATTGTCATTTGAATATATGGAAGTACCATTTAAATGTAATTAAATTCAAAGAACTTTATGTAACTATGTGGCCTAAGCTGATAGGTCTTTGAACTTTTTATCTGTTAACCAATCTGATCACTTACATGCAAAATGTTAACCAAATCGTCTCCCCTGGTGTATGATCTTTGGTCTTTTGACATGTATTCGGGTAACCAATCAACTTGCATCTCTCTTTGTCTAACATTTAAATTGCCATTTTGCAGTTAAGCCGGTTTCACTGCAGCACGATGCAAGAATTTTTCACTGAAAATGCTATTTGCTCAGGTGATTGCTGGGGCTTTTCTTCTATCAACTATGGTAAGGTCTGCTTTTGGTCATGACATGTAGAAGCGCGTCTTTAACAAGTTCATCTTAGCCAAATCTGGCTAGCACGCATTGCTATTAATAGTTATTAGATTATATAAATACACACATAGCTAGTCTAAGTCACTAGTTAAATAAGCTCTGGGCTTTTTCTGGTTCAGATACACATTATGAATTAGGTCACTAGCTGTTTAAGATTTTCAACAAGGAGGCCGGGGCACACATCGAAATGTAGTTAATTAACGTTGTGCCATTTGGCCAGTTGCCAAGGTACACCTAGCTAGAATACACTCAGTGCACATGGCTCTTCAGAGCAGCAGCAGTACATAAGTCTTGGTGATAGATATTTTTGGGATTGTTTGTAATGACTATTTGTGCAGCAGCATGTCATACATGCTTGATGTAGTCAGTTTATCATTTTGTCTAATTGTTTAGCTGCATCAGCATGTCCATATGCTAACTCAATATGTATATGTTTTTTTCTAAGAACAGCAAGTCTCTGCATTTGCTCTGCAGCAGCACCAGCAGAGTAGCATATCTAGTCCACCAAGATCAAAATCCTACAAATATGAAATACACACATTAACATGCTAAATCTTTCCGAAAGTTGTCATGACTGAACTGCTGTAATTGTAGTTTGTAATAATGCATTTTATTTTGCAGTATGAAGATAACATGCAGAGTGTATTAACTAAATGTATTAACTTTGGGTTTATGGACAAAAGTTAGGTTATTCCACTAAGTTCACTCCTCTAGATGGCAGCAATTTTCCTCTGTTACTTCACATATCAATTTAGCCAAACTGCATGAAGCAGGTTTAAAAGGAACAATTAAGAAGTTAACTCTTGTTGAACCAACACAATTTGTTGAATTTCTTTCAATTCCAAGTCAGTAAATTCCTCTTCCTGTCATTTCAAATTCCAATTCAACATCCTGTGGGGCATGGCCAATTCAATTCAAATTCTAACACATGGATTGAAATTCAGAATTTTGGTCAACCCTGATTAGTTTGGTTCCACTTTAAGAAATTCTATATTTTAGATTTCTCTACAAAATTAGTCACTTTACCGATAAATCAATAGATAGTTCCTGCTGAACAAACTGAGTTTCAAAGCTAATTAAGTGCAACTCTTCAGAAATTATGAGGGGAGTCTGTAATAAAAGAAAACAAAATTACTAACAACAAACAATTCCTTAAGGATTTCATCATTTTATGTGACTGTTAATTTTTTTTATCCCTACCTCATTGGTTCTCTTGCTAATTTTCTTCTCTTTTAATTGCTGTGGAAATCAGAGGGAAAGAAGTAACATTAAATTGACAATTAGACATTATCATGTATTTATTATGTGCTGTCATTTCTGTGCCTTATCTGTTTTGTCCTGCATTTTTCACGTCATACCAAATGACGGAATTCTGCTGCTAGGCATCCACTGGATTCCTCTAAGTTCATCATTTTAGAAGCCGTCCCTAAAATGGTGAATATCCTGGTTCTAGGACATTACACAACAGACAACTGCATCACTTGATGGACGGTGACATGTATAAAAATGTTAAAGGCTCTACAGTATGTAATTCAAAACATGATATTGTTGTAATGAATAATGCCTTTGTGCTTAGTTTCTATGTGAAATGTTACACACCCTTTCAATGTGTCCCTCTCTGTTAAATCTCTACAAGAGAAAAAATTCATATTAATACATATATAGTATGTAGTATATATGGACACACATACTGAGAGTCGATAGGTAGGTAGGTCTTTTTACTTACTTGTCAATGGAGACTTTTACTTTGAGTTGACAGTTCAATTCAGACAGTTTGACTAGTGATCTACAAAATGATAGAAAATAAATGAAATGGGTTTTACCTGAAAAAATATTAAAAGACATTTTAATTATGAATTAGAGGTGTAGAATTAATTAGTATTTATCACTGCAGGATGTATTGCTGTTATCTGTGTACCACTTAGCAACACATCCAACAGCACTCGCCTCTTAGACAGCAAAGACTGATATCGTAGAGTTACAGAGTCTACAAAGGCGCTAAACCTCAAATAAAAATAAAAAAATGGAGCAGTTTTCCTCTGAGCGACACTGCATTATAGTGTCTGAAAAACTTAATGATGGAAACGTCAAAGGAACCTACCTGATCTTAACTGTAAATTGCACTCCCGTTTTTATTACCAAGGGTCTCTGTGGGTGTGTGGGCATGCACGGCTGTCTCTCCACCACAAGGGAACTGAAAGACACCACAACCGCATTCATCCTGTTAAAGTCTATGAAACATCAAAAGTGACGTATACCACAAATTATAATCAAAGTCCCGATGTGAACTTTTAAACCCAAAAATGCTCCCACTCTAATCAAGATTGCCAGAAACTTACCAACCCTTTTTCTTTATTCAACTTGGGCTTTGAATATAAAGCCAAAATGTAAAGGAGGGAATGATATAATGTTATATAGTGAGTGTTATATCTCACTTTAATATGAAGTTTTTGAAGAGAGAAAGGGCCTGTTCATCCAGCTGACTCTTGCCAAGAGTTAGTGGGTCATTGTCGTAGGTGAATTTTTGCACCAGTTCTTGCACTTTCTTCAGCTGCTGACGGATCTGCTGCAAACATTCTGCCACCACAGTGAACCTGTAGCACAATTCAGGCATTACCTGATTAATATAGTACATTAGCTGTGCCAATTCCCACATACACATCAACTCCATCAGTTATCTCTTTTTCTGTGTTAAAATACTTAACACACTTCTCCTATCCTAGCTTAATATGCAGAGACAGACAATAATAAGTAAGGGCCAAATGTTGACGGGGTGAATTGGGTGGAGGATACCGTGAATGAGGCCCCTCATGGGAGCTGGCGGCCCCCCAGCAGCCACGGGCCCCATGGCTAATTGGTTTATATTAGCCGGTTGTTAATATATCCCTGTAATAAAGTTTGGTTCGAGGGACCCCTCCATACTGACACGACAACATAGACCCAACCAATGGCGGAACTATCAGTTTGTTAGGTCAATGGCAGATGGAGGGGGTAATTAAGAAAACTGTTTGAAAACAAAGTAAATTTTTGCAATTCCGTTCGGTGGTGCTAGTAGCACAGAAATTACACACTTTAGCTTTAAAGGAGTAACAACTGCATTCTAGAAGTTCACACACTTAAGAGCTTTATGACAGTTCTGGGTTCAGTAGGTATAAACAGCACTCCCTTGAGGTACTCACCATCTCTGCAGTTGGTCCAGGCAAGCGTTGGGCGGTCCTCCAATTAAAGCCATTTGTTGCCGTTGTTTCCACTCAGGTACTTCATCTGATATGAGTGTGTGCTGGATCTGCTCTGCTAGAGTCAGTACATTAGCTATTTCTTTTATCACCACCTACACACATATACAGCGGCCTCAAAAGGTATTTCGAAACTTTAGCCACTCTTAAAACTGCAGGAGTGTTATCATGTTAGATAAAAACAAAATAACTAAGTGGTATTTATTTTATAGAAAGAAAACACAAGCACAGTTTTCAAGCAATGCATTCACAAAAGATGTGTTAAGTTTGAAATGATAAAACAATAGCTATACTAAGAACAATATTGGCACTTTCTCATTGTCAAATGTTCAAAGTGTGTGTAGAACCCGTGACTACTATCCTAGTGTAACCAGTCCTTCTCAGTCAGCTCAGAGGATTTGAACTAGCATCAGCTGGCATGGGACAGGAGATTTCATTTGATATAGAACTTGTCTATTTGAGTGCAATTTGAAAAAAAATGTATATTCATATACTTCATAAATCCATCCACTCTATATGTAATATTTAACTATAAGGAATGTTGCTGAAGAGATATACATGCCAAACAAGAAAACTGTGCACCACATATAGCTATGAGCAAGTGTATTTTATCATGACCTACATATACATATATATATATATATATATATATATATATATATACATACAATCAACATTTCAATTTGAGATTTCAATTTGGGATTGAGATCTGGGGATCCTAAAATGTTGAACCAAATTTTCAAACGATCTCAACACTCCTATCTCATATAGGTCACCGAGTGTACAGTAGTAACCCCACCCCACAATCCCCTCTGACCAGCAGAAAGGGGACTTACAATACTCAAACTTGGGTTCTGCCATATGCTCAAGCCAACATTTAAATAAATGTCTGATTTAAACATTCTGGACACTTTTGTCCATACGGAGTGCAACTTAACTTCTCTGATTAGTTTGATAGAGAGGCTTTGCAATGGTGAAATAGAGGCAAGAACTTCCTGTTTAATACCAAACCATGGAGGGGCTCTCTCAGGTTGAAGTGACCAACGAGCCAAATGTCTCAGACTGGACGCATAGTAATAAAACAAAATCTTGGGTAGGCCTAGCCCACCTTTGTCAATCGGCCTATGTAGTTTATTGAAATGCAATCTGGGACGCTTATCATTCCAAATGAAGGACTTCGCTATGCTGTCAAATTGCTTGAAATAAGAGAGGGGGACATCTACAGGCAGAGACAGTAGCAGGTAGTTACATTTTGCAATACAATTCATTTTAATAACATTAACCTTCCCAAATGATCAATAAAAACGATGATAAAAATATTTTATTAAAGGGTCAAAATTAACACAAATTAAATCAGACAAATTTGCTGGGAATAAAATCCCCAAATACTAAATGCCCTGTTTGGGCCACTGGCAGGAGCCTGGCTGGAAAACAGTTACTGGACGGTACGCTGCCAGAGCCAAAGCTTCAGATTTAGACCAATTGACTTTGTATCCTGAGAACTTGGAAAATAAATTAATAATTCTGTGGAAGCAAGGCATAGATCTAGTAGGGTCAGAGACAAATAATAAAATATAATCTGCATAAAGCAGAAGCTTATGCGCCATGCCTCCTGCCGTCACCCCTGGAAAAATCAACCTTCTTTCTTATCGTGGCTGCTAATGGTTCCAGGGCAAGACAGAATAATAATGAGAAAAGAGGGCAACCCTGCCGGGTGTCTCTATCCAGATAAGAAAATCTGAATTTAATCAATTGTTTGTACCGCTGCTACAGAGTGTCTGTAAAGTAACTTAATCCAACCAATAAATGTACTCCCGAACCCATACATTTCCAAAATCTTAAAAAGATAATCCCATTCTACCACATCAAACGCCTTTTCAGCATCAAGTGAGATGGCATCGACCAGAGTCCACTGACCACATGATATTGAGGAAACGCCTAATGTTATCAGAAGAGCTATAGCCCAAATAAACCCCACCTGATTTATATGTATTAGAGATGTCATAACTTTACATAATCTGTTAGCCAAAGGTTTTGACCTACCTCTCTTTTTATATTCAGACCAATAAACAATTGTCTAATAACCATTTCCTCCTGCTGGATCTCTTTAGTTATCTTGGCATTCATTTCAACCTCCACTGAAAATATAACAAAACATTCATGGCAGTTTTTTCATTTATATGTATTTATTTTTATCCAGGATTGTTATACACTCTCATTTGTAATTGATTGCATAGAACTCATCTGTACATTTTTAAATGCAATGCAAATTACTGTGATTGTCACCCCAACACTTTAGATCAACAAATGAGACTATGCTACATCATGCGACCCAGCTAGAACATGGTAATGCTAATACAGACTTACAAAATGCCCCAGATAACCATAATTCACCCTAATACACTTTCCTTACAGTAAAGAATTGCAGAATACTTACCTCGACTCTGCAAGGTCTTTCTCTTAAAGTCATACTCATCTTGCACATCCTCCAGGATCTGAATGTCATTTTCTGTTTGCTGAAAGAAAATACAAATTGCGGTCAGTTAAAACAAAATGTAAGTTAAAGATCTGTCTTGGCCTAATTCAAGGTAAAAAAAGGAAATTCTGTTTGGTTGTTTAAAGCAGATCCAAAAGAGCACATCAGATCCATATGATAACAGTAACACTGTGTAACACAATGTTTGATCCTGGGCAGTAAGTGTTATTTCCTAATTGTTTATTACTCAAAAGTAGAAAAAAATGGCTATTATTCCCCACAATCTTTGCTTTTGTGACCAGGTCAGTGATATTTTGTAATGTACCTATTTCCAATGAGAAAACGGGCACATATAGTCCCAAAAAACTTTCACATGTAGTCCGAAAAAAACAACATATGAATCCAAATGAACATGTATTTATACTAAAGTAATACAAAAATGACTGCAAAAGATATAGAAGTGAGTACTTTTTTTTTTATTTACGTTTGTACTGTAAATCACTTTCACGAATCAGCCCCCAAATGTAGTCTCCCATCATGTTCTCGTTATACTGTCAATTCAAAGTCCAGTATATCCTGATGGAAGTGCCCGCCTTGCTCCGCCGCGTACACTCCCATGATCTCCTTGAATTTATTTCGGACTTTATGTGAACGAATAGACACAAATTCGCCTGTTTTCTCATTGTAAATAGGTACATTTCAAAATATCACTGTCCTTGTCACAAAAGCAAAGTTTGTGGGGAATAATAGCCAAGTTCTATAGTTATACTTCCTACTTACAATTAGGAAATAACACTTACAACCCAGGATTTTTTTTTTTATTGTTACACAGTGTAATTAAGGAAAAGCAGTATAGTGATATCAAAATCAATATGCAACTCAAATTTTGAAAGTGAAGGTGATCCTGAAAATCTATTGTTCAGGCAACTATAACATTATTTCCTTTTTTTTTTTGGTTACAGCTCTTATGCAGGATTCTATTCCTGTATGTAGAAAATAAGTAGGTGAAATGTCTAGAGAAACTATTGCTAACCTCTTTTCTCTCGAACCTAAAACTGTATTATTCATTAAGATGGTTTACCTGCACGCTCTTCTTCAAATTGTTGACCTTATTGTCCAAGTCATTGTGTTGTTCCATCATAATACCCCCCTGTGAGGAGTTAGATTGACCCTGAACACAAAATCAGGTGTGTAAATAACGTAGACTAATGAAAACAAAAGCACTTAGTAAAAGTCTGTTTTAAATGCCAGCAGGATGCGTCAATGTGACTCAATAAGGAATGTCTTACTTGAGTATTAACTGCAATTTCCAGTATTTTTCTCTCTTCGTTCAGAGTGTTGGATATGATCATAGCCATGTGAACAGGATCTTCCTGGAAGTGCTCCTAATGGGAGACGGATATTTTTTGGAGTCAGAATTTATCTTGGAATTAATAATGTTAGAAAAACAGTGCAGGGAGAAATTGTGCACCTGTACGCTGCGCTTGATTTTGCGTATATTATGTTGCAACAGGAAGTTGTTTCCCAGGCTGAAACGGCTGTACTGCTCATCTAGTTCATTTAGGAGCTCATGGAAGCGCAGGGTTGCCAAGGACTCATTACTTGCAACCGATTCCCTGCAACCAACAACTGGGTGTCAAAGAAATTAGGATTTAAAGCGCTGATGCAGAAATTCTTATAGAAAAGAATAGAAAATATGTTATGTTTATGACTGTATTTATTTCTTTTAAAATATAAGTGATGCAGAAATTATATTACATTTTAAAATAAATGATTCAATTCTCATCCAAAAGGGGGTAAAAGGTTAATGCAGATCAAATCTCACCAGTCATGACCCTCAATCCATTGACTGAGATACTGACGAATTTCCATAGGGAAAAAGTCATTGTAAAGCTGGTCCACTTGCTCTAAATACCAAGAGTCCAGCAGCTGCAGCTGTTGCCACAGTGTCATCTAGTTAGCAGAAACATGCAATCCGTTATTTCACATGAGCCTTTAATGACAACTTCCTGTCTGTGTTGACATATCTCACTCAGTATTGTATTTTGTGCTTACCAGGCAATGAGTTAGAATAAATAAAATAAACTAAATAAAAATGCAATAGCAATATAAAAGGTTAATAAACATAAAAAATAAACTATTATTATAATTATTGTAAATCTGTGCTGACCTATTAAAATAATGGCAAATTGGTTCAAGATGTTTGATTATCCTAAAACATCCTATTCATATAAATTGATACTATTCAGTCAGATAATTAGTCGTATTGAAATTGTCTATGGCAGATCAAGACATAACAGGGCAAGTGGCGCGTGCAGCATATGGCCGTACACTCTGTGAGCGCACCGAATGACCTGAGAAATATTTACTCCAAGGTAATTGCATCCAAAATTTCTAATCTCATTGGTTGGATCTTTTGTAACTTATTATCAAGGATTGGTCAGTTTACATGTCAATTTGCAGGCTACTTCTTGTCTGATTGGGCGGTTATTGTCAAGGGTGAATGAAGAAACTGTTTGACGCTCACTGAGAAGAATTTTTAGTACGCGCATGAAAACTCGGTGATTAGTAAACGGTTATAAAAACATTTGGGGCTTTTGCTGAAAGATCCGGGGCTTAAGCCCGGTAAACCAACCCCTAGCGCCGCGCTTGCTCGAGACACCAGGGGCTGGTTGCACCAGCTATACCTATATGTTACAACTTAGCCTAGTTGTAGAGTAACTGGGCACTAAGTCAAAATGTACACACTACTAAATATTTGAGCGTTGCCCCTTTAAATTTAGGTATAGGCTAACCGGTATAAACTAAATATTTACGGAAGCCTCCGACGACCAGAAGTAATGGATAAAGGGCTGAAGCCTGTCAAACAAAACATGAGCTCATTGATATCTTTAAACGAGTCTGCGTTTTTATTCCATTTATCATATATAAATGCCAATATCATCATATATGTATGCACTTACTTCTTCAGCATGATCATATTATGAGACTACGCATTAGGCTACTTTACGGAGAGTTTACGACCGACTGGTTAAGTCTTGCCTAAAGCTTTAGATAATCTTATCATAATTATAGCCAAATTGCATATCCATAAATCAAAACGTATCAGCGTAAAACCCAACTTTATGGTTTTGTTAAGTGAAATCAAGATGTACATTGACAATGTTAGAGACTCTTTCAACAAGAAAGCATTAAAAATGGAGTATTTGAGAGCTGTACAAAATATTTATTTAAATATTCTTATGGCAATTTTATGTTTTCTTTCATTCTTGGCTTTTTCTTTTCAGTTGTTTACTTATTTTGTGTTATTGTCTCCCTTTCTATATATTTCTGTTGTCAAATGCATATCTTATTTATATAATACTAAAAAAATATATAGTTAGGAGCCGTTCACACCGAACGTGTTTTTGCACACCACAGTTCTGTTTTCTTATTGTTTTAACACTTGCTGGACGAATGTCTTTGACATCTACACCGCGTCTCGCTTTTTCTTCAGCGTCTCGCGCTGGACTGCTCTGTTTCATTCTTTGCGCTGCGTCTAGATAGTTTTTAGCACAGTTGTCACGAAGATTAAAAAAATCTGAAGTTCTGGCTGCATAGAGGGAACTGTTGCATTGTTTCATATTGTTCCAGATTGTTCTGCACCAATTGTAAACGGTAAGTCAGTAACACCCACCACACGGTATAGGGTTCGGGTCGGGTTTCACTTAAGGCCCGTGCACACCTCTTGGCAGATTTTTGTGCGTAGGCCTACCCTCAGATTAAATCCTGCAGGCGCCCATCCCGTCAACACTAAGCATGCCTAAATTAAATTATTTCCGTGTCATTAATACCATATTTGACATACACATTATTTTCAACTGTAGGCCCTAAATGTCTTGAAATATATGTCATTTCATTACAAACATATAGCAAACTGCATTAAATAGCATTCTTGTTCTGTTTATTCCTTAGCTTTTAACATGAGCAAACACCATAAGATAATATTACATTTGATCAGACATTTACGTTATAATGACTAAATCTTTCAATTGTCAGTGCCAACAATCCTGTTGTGAATTTCTATTGGAAATTAGAGTTCTAAAACTACCAGCATAACAGAAAATTACCTTTCACAAAAGAAGAGGACTCAAGACACAAAAGTATTTCTCAGGCTGAGGAGGAAAGCTAAGCACAGACTAAACTGTCTCTTCTCCAACTTCAGACTTTTATTCTCCCAAATGACCCCAAAATTGTAAAACATGACCTATTGACGCGGGTTACAGCCCACTTTGGCATTCTGAGCCAATCGAAACTATGTATTTATAATATTTAAGTAGCTCGCAGATGACAGCTAATCATCTCTGGGTGCGTGTTTAAAACCACGCCCATTTTTGAACGGCTGTTCTGGGTAAATGCATCCCTCCCTTGACCATTGTCACAATGATTTCAGAAGTGCAACTGATGAAAAAACAGAAACTTATGTGAACAGTGCAACTTAAAGAATGCAACCATACAATCCAGTTTGGCATGGGTTTGATTATGATAATGAGCTAAGATGCATTGCTTTAAAGCTTTACTATCAGTTGAAATTTAGTGGAGGTCACAAAGACAGTAGCACTCTGCAACAGTAGGCCTATGTTACAGTTGACCACTGTGCAACACGGTGTTAGATTACACGATCAGATGCCCTAGGTTGATAGCAGAGCCGTTCATGCTGTGGTAGAGGGAGTAAGTGAAACTGATGGAACAGCCTGCGGGCGGCCACGCGTTTTCTGAGAAAGCGAGAGTAGAGGCGACGCAGGAACGAAACTAAGAAACGAAACTTGGGAGTGCGTTGATTCCTTTTAATTTTACTCCAATGTACAGGATGTATTTTGAAGAGTTGTGCATATGTTTTCTATTTCAAAGCATGAGGCACAGAGAGGAATAGATACAGCACGAGTTTCTTTTATGGGGAAAGTGATAAGTAGATCAGACTACGTTTAAAGGGACAGTTCATCCAAAAACGAAAATTCTTTCATTATTTGCTCACCCTCATGCCATCCCAGATGTGTATGTCTTTCTTTCTACTGCAGAACACAAATTAAGATTTATAGAAGATTTAGAAAAGAATATCTCTGCTCTGTAGGTTCAGTCCATAAAGTAAATGGAGCAAGAACTTTGAATCTCCCAAAAACAAAACAAAAATCAACGTAAAAGTAATCCATATGACTCCAGTGGTTAAATCCATGTCTTCTATAGTGATATTATAGGTGTGAGAAACAGATCTATATTTAAGTCCTTTTTTACTTTAAATCTCCACCTTTGACCAGCCCTGACCTGAAGGTGGCTTTATGCACAATGAAAATCGACAAAAAACAAAAGAAGAATGTGGAAGTGAAAGTGGAGATTTGTAGTTAAAAAGGACTTAAATATTGACCTGTTTCTCACCCACACCTATCATATCACTTCAGAAGATATGGATTAAACCACTGGAGTTGTATGGATTACTTTTATGCAGCCTTTATGTGATTTTAAAAGATTCAAAGTTACTGACCACAATTCAGTTGAATTGTGAGGACCAACAGAGCAGAAATATTCTTCTAAAAATCTTCATTTGGGTTGCAGAAGAAAGTCATACACATCTAGCATGGTATGGTTATTTTTGGGTGAACTAACCTTTGAAGTCATACTGTTAAACCGAAACCTATAAATTGGATTCACATTCCATCATAAACTGTTTGTATATGTGTGTGTGTACAAACATGTCACACCTAATATAATATTTTTTTAATAATATTATTATTGATATGAGGGTTAATTTTACATTATTTACCATGTACTTTTCATTAATTAATATAATTAACCTATGATTAAATTTGTAGCATTATCACAAATGTGCAATGATTTTCTTCTATTACTACTACTACCATTTACAGTATAGTAATAATAATAATTTAAAATTACTATAAAAAAAAAGGCCATAATATTCTTGATTAAAAAAATACTAGGGCTGTCGATTTAACGCGCTAATTCAATAAAATAAAAAAAAGTGTTAAAAAAATTAACACAATTAAATCGCACCATAATAAGGAAGATTCCTGAACTTGTAGTACCACCTGTTTACTCTAGTGGGCAGTAAGTGAAATTTCAGCGGTATGAGCAACGCACAGTTTATACAGTGAAGAAAACACTTCAGTAGGCAGAACAACATAAACATGCTTTATGTTCTTGTGTTCAAAACACTTGATGGAGCGCAAATGCGATCTAAGGGATCTAAAGATGAGTTTAAAGATTAAACTATATTTAACTTGACACAGTGACCTAAACATTTTATGTTTATGAGGCAACGCACCCGAGACACTACACAAGCATGTCTGACACAGGTGTAGATTGACGGGCTCTTAAACAAGCACTCATAGTAAATCTGCAACTGATTGACAAATTCACTTGTGTAATGGATTGCTGTGAACTGTGTGCCAATGATTGACTTATGATCAGTAATATGGTAGTAAACAATACATTGTATTCTAAAACCACTTTTTGTATTGTCTTATCAATGCCTTATGATTAAAGGGGTCATGACATGGGTTTTTTTATTGTATTATTATGTTCCCTTAGGTGCAATTATAGTATTAATATATTTTTTTTTAAGAAAAACTTTTAAAATCTAGTGATTTATGACCTTTTCCCACCCTGTTTCTCATCCTCTGATTCAAACAGTCTGTTTTGGGGGCGTTTTCCATTTAAGACTTCAGTGTTAACGCCCACTGTTATGATTGGCTAACGTCAGTACCTATGTATCAATTATTGACGCCCCCAGCCAGAACAATATGCAAGTAAACTAAATAAAAACCCTGTGATTATTCATAATGAATGAAATTGCGCTTTAAAAAGTAGTTTAAAGTTTAAAATAGATTACTTACAGTTTGCGTCGTCGTTGTTCCCAGAATAGTCGGCACGGACTTATCTTTGAGCAACAGTTTTCTGGCAAAGCCAGCATCATATTGAGATTTGTTCTCAAAACAGTCATCCTTAAAATGTACAGAACAAACGCTTAAGTTAACACTGCCGTGACTGGGACGTCCGCAAAAAATAAACTGCATCCATTTTTCCCTGACGTCTGGATCTTTCGGCAGCTTATTCAGAGGTTTTGTTTGACCACAGCCAGGAACAGCACATCTGTGTGGCATCGTAATTTTCCTGTGCACAAGTAGTCTCTGTCAGAGCTCGCTGTCCATCGACTGAACACTTGTGAGGCGACGGCGATACTGAAATGAGCGTAGTTGTCTTGCGCTTAAAGCGTAGTTATCTTGTGCTGGAGGCGGTCATATGCAAACGCTGGTACGTCACTTCTAACCGTCACGTCACTTCTAACCATGAATCCAGAACGAGCTGTATTTTGAGCTTGATTAAATAAATGATTCGTTTAGAATGGGGAGGACGTCTTAAAATATTAAACTTGCAGGACGTTTTAATGATACAAAGACCTCTTATATACCAAAAGATCAAGGCAAATTTGGTTTCTCATGTCATGACCCCTTTAACACTTAATCATAAGGCATTAGTATTGTCTTATGATTAACACTTCGGTTACAAGAATGTAATGCATTTTAATTATCTGAATATTTTTTATTATATATATATATATCATTCTTAAATATTTAAAGATAACTACGTATAATTATATATTGATATAAATATGTATAATCTTTATATATTGAATTGTTGTTATATGAGGGGCTTTTTCAGCAAATATTTGTATATGCGATTAATTGCTATTAATTAATCGGGACACCATGTAATTAATTTGATTAAAAATTGTAATCGATTGACAGCCCTAAAAAATACATACATATATATATATATATATATATATTGCAGAGACCATATAATTTTTTATTTAAAAAAGATTCTTGCTAAGCAACAAGGAGCTACGTCATAAATATGTACAGTAAGATGCATTGTAACATTAAGACATTAACGTTTAGGCAATTGTACAGATAATGAGACCTTCAACCATATACCGTTTACAATGAATGGTTCATTACAAGCCCAAATTTTGACATGATTCATCTATGATACATTTTCATATTGTCAGTATTTTGCAATATACATTCTTTGTCAGAAAATCCAAACAGAGAAGAGATTCACTATATTGGCACAGAGCCAGAAGAGTGAAAACAATAGATAAGAATAACAAAAATAACAGGAATGAGGAGATGGAAAGCTTAAAAGCCACCCAGACTCCTGGATCCAAACAAAAGTTGTTGCTCTTTTCTATGGTGAACTCATCTGCAAAATAAAAAATAAAACAAGTGTCAACTCATTTTCCAGTTACTGTACATTAATTTGCTTATATTAAAGCTTTATGTAGACAGTTAGGATCCACTAATTTTTGATTGGCATCAGTTTACCTACTAGCTATGATTTTGTTTTTAATGCATCACAAAATAAGTAAAAAATGTAAAAAATGTTTTACTGCGCTTTCAAACTCGAAGGGAGTGAGCTGCTGGCTGAGAATGTCAAACATTCCGGGAGACATTGGCGGCTCAGGAGAGGAACATGCTTGTTGGACTCGGCCACTAATATATAAATAAAATAAAATAAAATAAAGTAACAAAAATCATCACAATCAAATCTCATCATCATGCAACATTGAAAACAAACTGAGAAGAATTCAGATACTCACTCCCGATGGGAAACTGGAACCAAGTGTGTCGGGAAATAAGGACAAACTGCAAGAACAAAAAATAGAGGCCCCTTTAAGAGATGACATTTGCCTTTTTCCACACAAGAGTATGGTATATGCTACAGTATATTACAACACTACTTGGATAAAGATTATCTAGTGCAGTCACTAGTGAAGAATGAGTGATGAGATGTCTAAAATACATAGAAAAACACTTTGTCCAACCACTTTTCACTGATTATATAAAGAGAGTTTATTATTTCAAGTATTCAAAAATATATATAAAGGGAAAATAAGGAAAAATTATCAATACTTAGAAATTTAAGCAACCATCTTAGCACAATAAAATGGTTTATGTCATGTAAAATCAACCAAATTTCAGGAAGTTAACCTGTAGTTTGGCTCCAAATTCATAGGTGAAAATTGTCATTTTGTCCCCCTCTACAAAACAATAGATTACTCATTATGCATTGATCCATGCCATGCCATGTCTTTCATCTTAATTAATGTATTTTATTCACCAGTAATATATGTCATTTATATACACACACACACACACACACCGATCAGCCACAACATTAAAACCACCTGCCTAATATTGTGTAGGTCTCCCTCGTGCCACCAAAACAGTGCCAACCCGCATCTCAGAATAGTATTCTGAGATTATATTCTTCTCACTTTACAATAACTGATTTGTAGTTTCAGTGTTTTAAAATAAAATATCAATCAGAATGAAATTTCAGTGTACCATTTGTAATTCGGAAATATGAGAGAATTGGTCAGGGGCCTGAATACTTTTGCAAGGCACTGTATATATATATATATATATATATATATATATATATATATATATATATACATACACACACACACACACACACACACACACACACACACACACACACACACACACACACACACACACACACAGAGTATCTCACAAAAGTGAGTACACCCCTCACATTTTTGTAAATATTTGATTATATCTTTTCATGTGACAACACTGAAGAAATGACACTTTGCTACAATGTAAATTAGTGAGTGTACGGCTTGTATAACAGTGTCAATTTGCTGTCCCCTCAAAATAACTCAACACACAGCCATTAATGTCTAAACCTCTGGCCACAAATGTGAGTACACCCCTAAGTGAAAATGTCCAATCTTCCTAGGCTATAAGAAGATTGCCAAGACCCTGACACTGAGCTGCAGCATGGTGGCCAAGACCATACAGCGGTTTAACAGGACAGGTTCCACTCAGAACATGCTTCGCCATAGTCGACCAAAGAAGTTGATGCACGTGCTCAGCGTCATATCCAGAGGTTGTCTTTGGGAAATAGATGTATGAGTGATGCCAGCATTGCTGCAGAGGTTGAAGTGGTGGGGGGGTCAGCCTGTCAATGCTCAGACCATACGCCGCACACTGCATCAAATTGGTCTGCATGGCTGTCGTCCCAGAAGGAAGCCTCTTCTAAAGATGATGCACAAGAAAGCCCGCAAACAGTTTGCTGAAGACAAGCAGACTAAGGACATGGATTACTGGAACCATGTCCTGTGGTCTGATGAGACCAAGATAAACTTATTTGGTTCAGATGGTGTCAAGCGTGTGTGGCGGAAACCAGGTGAGGAGTACAAAGACAAGAGTGTCTTGCCTACAGTCAAGCATGGTGGTGGGAGTGTCATGGTCTGGGGCTGCATGAGTGCTGCCGGCACTGGGGAGCTACAGTTCATTGAGGGAACCATGAATGCCAACATGTACTGGGACATACTGAAGCAGAGCATGATCCCCTCCCTTCGGAGATTGGGCCACAGGGCAGTATTCCAGCATGATGCAGTATTGGGGTGAAGGTGATGGACTGGCAAAGCATGTCTCCAGACCTAAACCCTATTGAGCAAAATATTGACACTTTGGGCCCAATTTGGACATTTTCACTTAGGGGTGTACTCACTTATGTTGCCAGAGGTTTAGACATTAATGGCAGTGTGTTGAGTTATTTTGAGGGGACAGCAAATTGACACTGTTATACAAGCCGTACACTCACTAATTTATATTGTAGCAAAGTGTAATTTCTTCAGTGTTGTCACATGAAAAGATATAATCGAATATTTACAAAACTGTGAGGGGTGTACTCACTTTTGTGAGACACTGTGTATATATATATATATATATATATATAAAAACAGTTATTTCCGGTCCTTGAATCTGATAGGACGAGAGATGTTCCATGAGTACAGATGGTCTGACACCATCAGCACTCTGACGCGTCACTGTTTGTATCACTCCGCTTGTGTTAGTACTTTTCTAAACTGAAGTGTAAGAGCAGTGAATATGTGGTAAGAGCTAAATGACATTTCATTTTGTGACATTACATATGTCACTACATATGACATTACATGACATTACAGCAGGTGGTTGCAAAAGACCATTTTTGTGTGTAATATGAGCCAGGAGATGTTAAGTGAGTCAGCGTCAGTCAGTGTTTTTATTCATCAGCACTACGTGATCGCTCGGATTACTATTACACTACTAAAGCTAGGAAATAGCTTTAAACCAACAAAACAGCTGAGAGACACAACAGACTGATTAATTACAAAAACTCCAGGCGCTTACCTCTTACTGGAGTTTCCACATCAGAGAGTAAATACTGTTAAAAATTGAGGGAATTGCGGATTCTATAGTGAAAGACTCTTGCGCACTAGTTATTTCAAAATAGGGAGGAATACCCCGACTTGGACGTATATTTTTACACTGAGAAAATAGGATGAATTTGACCTTATGACATTATCTACAGAAAGTTGACTAACACACTACAGCTTCTCTGCTTTGGAGTGGGAACAGGTAATGGCAAACATTCCATATCTCTCTCTCTCTCTCTCTCTCTCTCTCACACACACACACACACACACACACACACACGTTTCTCCAATAACTTGTTAGAAACATCCCAAGCCGTGATACTAGTTCTAAAGTGGCGAAGGCTTAGACGCATCATTTGGTTTGAACTAGCAATGGCAGTTACTTCAGGCCGAATCACAGTAGTGCTGATGTAGGGCCATATCACACTCTTTTTCGTGGGATTTTGCTTAAATATATATTATATACACTGCATATAAACACAATTTTTATCCAGGGACCTCTAATTGAGTTGACAAAACGAGCCTAATGTTATTCACTTATGCTGTATCTTCTACAGTCAAACCAAATAGAGTTTGTAGACCGCATACCTTTGTTTGAATGACTATTGTAATGTTTCCCAAAAGCCTCATCTTTGGGGATGTCAGGGTAAAGGAACTTCAGAGGATTCTCTGGGACAACACCATCTGCAATGACCTTATAGTCCCGTATAATATCAGCAATGGCCAAGGCGCTGAGACGGTTTTTCGTGTACGGCTCTACAGAGATGAACTTCGGCTCTCCTGCAGGCAGAGTACATGCACTTTAAGCATATATCTGCCAGGTTTCATTGTGACAAATTTTACAACTTTTTGTAGCCTGAACTTAAAGGTGTGTGCCTATACAGAAATTGATTTACAAAAATAAACCTATCCATAATAACATATACCACAAAAAAAACACACCATATTCATCTTGTTCTACCCAGGTGAAGGTGATTCCTCCGAGGTGACTTTCACTAAAGCGCAGCAGGAATGTTCCTGGCTCCTTCTCCTTCAGTATGGCACGTTCCATCTCTTTACTCACGAATCCCATTATGTAACTGAGTAACAAAGAACAACAGAATCCATTGATAAAGGCAACAGGAAGCAGTTGCCGATTTGCCTCGTAAAAAAGTTTAAAGCTGATGCATGTTAATTAGTAGTCAACGATAAGTAAACCATTTGCAGGTTGATATAATGTTTAACAATGTGCACCAATGCAATGGTCCTTTAACAATTTAATCATTACCAGCATGAATGCCCATCAAGGGTACAACTGCGATATGCGATAATGTACAACTGTACATATTCATGTTAAAGGAATAGCTCACCAAAAATTGTAATTCTGCCATAATTTGCTCTCCCATATTTAATTAAAACGTTCAACATTGATAATGCATACCCCCACCAGTAAATGGATAGTTGCACCCTTTATTTTATCTATTTATTGTAACTCAGATTCCATCTGCTACGTAAAAATAGCAACAGAAAACAAGACCACTGACCCATCAATCCAAACAGGATGTAAATGTTTCTTAATAAGGTCCAGGATTGAGTCCAGCCACAGCCAAAAACTAAATGATTTGCCAGGGATGGTCTCCTGAGAGCCACAGGAAGAAACAGTATTGGATTTACATTATCTTGCTTTCATGTTAATATTCAATTTGAAAAGATCAAGTGCTAATGATTTATTCAACATTACCTTCCAGAACTTGGACCAAGAAACCTGGCAGTCATTATAAGATGCTTGTTGACCTTTAGAAAAAAAATGACAAAAATCTGCATTATCAGCATTTTCTTGAAACAACGAGGGGGAAACTGTAAACACACAGTATAATACAATAGACACTGACATAAAACAAAGCCTTTTTATTTTGTCTAAAGGTTACAAAAAAACCTACACAATGTACCCAAAAGTTTATCTCCCAGCATGTTAAGCTGTTCCTTGTTGAGACCTCGGCCAGCAAAACTTGAGAACTGCCAACTAAGCACCTCTGACAGTTGGCTCCAACTTGCCCGTAATGGATTACTGAAGAATCCAAGGTTCTAGAAAGGTCAGAAGAGAGGAATCTCACACAGAAGTCTGAGCACTGATTAAAACAAGTAACTAAGTAGGACCCCTAGATGTTTCAGACCCCCATCCAAAACATCAGTAAAGCATAACCGTATTTCAGATGCAGATATTTTGGATGATTAAAGGACAATCTGCTTGCTCTTTTTTGTGTGTGAATCAAATAGTAGCAGCTATCTGATTACATCAGTGAGTCTAACTTACCTTTGGGTCATTAGTTAGCAAGTTGTACCACATGACAGATGCCCAGCCCCCAGGGAGCTGACTGACATTGGAGATGACCACCAGAGGCAGGGAGCAAGTCTGCATAGGTGCAAAATATAAACCCAGTGAGAGGTGCCAAGGATCATGTAAAATACATAAACATGTAACACAGACTTGTAAATTATATGCATTTAATATAAGTGACTTAGTTCATTGAAGACATATTTTATCAGTATGTGTGTGTTCCTTGGGAATCAAACCAATAACATTTGCATTGCTAGCTGTAGCGACTGATACCTCTTAGAGGTTCACTGCACTCAGTAATTTTACCCATTAAAAAAGGTCATACTCCTAAATAAATTAGTCGTAATTTTGAAACACATGTATAAAATCATGACCACTCCCATGAGATGAGGACTCTAATAATATCAGTAACCTTAAAAATGCTGTTTTATTCTACATGGTGCAGGGGCTCCCTCATAGGGGCTGCCATTTTAGAATCACATGACCAGCTGAATACTACGCTTAATCTCAGTATCCGTCTTGTTATTGGATACTTTCACTCTTGGATTCAATTAATCATGGCTGATTGTGAACAGTGAATTTCTGCAATGGCATCTGTAACTGAAAACTTGATTTTGAATGATGCTGCATCAACAACACTAGGTGTTACTGTAAGTCCAAGATGACACAAGCAAACTGTTACTGAGTGCACCCAACTGTACTTAATAAATAGCTTTTGTGAAAAAGAAAATCAAATGAAATGTCAAACATACTTCAAGATCAATATCAAGACCCTGTAACATCAGCATGGCCTCAAAAATGAGCGAGTGTAACTCCTCTGTTACCGACAGGGGACCCTGCAATAGAAGGTCAATAAACAGGATTCAGCAAGGTTTCAATTCACTGCCAAAATCAAGGTTGTGCTGTTTGAGACTGCCCTCTGTTGGTCAGCGAATAACATACATTACAAATACTAACATGGAACCAGACACATTTGTTGTAAACAAACAAAGGACATCCTTGCAGTTATACAGTTTATTGGAACTCTCTGTTTAAAAAAATGTTTTATTGGAGTAAAAATATGGATGACATCTCAGAAGTATTGCATTTTAAATAAAGTGAAGGAAGATTGTCCATCGAGTATATCTGGTTAAGACACTTGTGATACAGTCGTAACACAAGTTACTGTAGAAGATAATTTGTTTTTTTTGTAAAAATGCTCTTGAGACTATTAAACATTTATTTTGGGAGTGTCCTACAGTACAGTTGTTTTGGAGAGTGTATGTATGTATGTATATATATATATATATATTTTTTTTTTTTAAAGAAGCTGTCAATATTTTTGTTAATTTTGAAGAATTTGATTTTATGTTAAATGTTATTTTTATTGATAATGATAAACATTTTTTTTAAGTATTTATATGTGATTTGTTTATTATAATGGCTCATTATTATATAAATAATGTGAAATGCACTTAAAAAATGGCTGCATTAAAATGTTTTATTTGTACACACTTGGAAACGATATCCAAAATTACAAATATCAAAGCAATATAAATACTGTAACTATTTACTATGTACAATCTTTTTCTATAATGTAATTTGATTCACTTTTAAAAATATATATTTATTTTATTTAGTCAATAATTTATTGACGTATGCATCTGACATGTTTATTTGTATAATATGTTTTTAAAGCTGTATTAATTAAATGTACACCTGTTTGAACAATTTGTAATGTTTTTAATAATAAAAAAAAGAACATGACATTGGATGGGACTCTAATGGCTTGCTACATCTGTTCTCCTAGGTCATAATGTTGATTAATTCACATATGGGCCAGAAGAGTAGATAATATGCAGGGAGCAGCAGCTATCTTACCTCATTTCCTTTTCCTCCTGTAGGACACTTTCTCTCTTTCAGCTGCTGCAGAACACAAACAATTGTTAAAACATCTGGCTTCTTAAAGGAATAGTTCACCAAAATTGACAATTCTATCATTAACACACCTTCATGACATTCCAAACCTTTATGCTGTAATGTTATTTTTTCTGTGGAGCACAATCTCTTTTCCATACAACAACATAGTGACCATGTCTTTCAAGCTACAAAAAGGACAAAAAGCACCAGAAAATCTTAGTCCATATAAGACTTGCCTGATGCATATTTGAAGTCTTCTGAAGCCATATGAAATCTGTGAGGAATGGTCCAAAATGTAAGTTGTTATTTACTGATAATCTGAAAACCTGTTTTGGAGCTTGACAGATCTGGTCACTATGAATTGGAAAATAGTTGTGTGAAGATTCTTCAAAATGTCTCCTTTTGTGTTACACAGAAATAACAAGATACAGTTATGGAATGACAAGGAATGTACGTAAGTGCAGCGTAGTTCTAGTTTGAAGACTAGCAGCTGTACATCATCGCACCATTTAGGTATCTCATAACCAATCACATGTAAGCCATTGCCTTATAAGTCCGCTCAGAATCTATCACATTGCTGTTTCAGTGTGCTAACACGGCAACCTCCACCACCTCCCCACCACCAGTTGAGTCCCGTCCTGCACGGGAGTAGGCTCCTCGCCCCTGCCTCCTATCTCCGGCAGGATCTGATGGTTCCGAGTACAACAACTTCGGAACGCCAGACAAGGCTTACGCCAAAGAGAGACATTACATTCCTGTTTTATATTAATCAAATAAATGTAATCTAAAACTTTACTCAAATCTCGGAGTCTTACGGAAAATAACATTTTGAAAATAGAGAATTTCCATATTTGGGTGAACCATTCATTTAAACAACTTAAATAAATTTTATACCAAGCTACAAAAGCCTTATAAGCAATATTGCTCTAAAATATAGTGCAAGAATTCAGACTGAAGTACCAGATGTCTGAACTCTACTGATAGGCAGCCAGTCGACTCCTCGACATCCATCACTTTGGTGTTGTTGGTGAGGATGAAGAACTGCCTATTCCTGCAGAGAAAGATCAGTAATATTTCTCAGACTGCTCTCATGCATCGGACTATATCTCAATGTGATAAGTTAATATGAGGATAAAACAGTGCTGTAAAACCTCTGTAAACTACAATAACCCAATACGTAGAATTTATAGAGGTGAAGTGTGTAATTTCTGCACCACAAGCAGCAGCAAAAAAATTACTGTTGTCACACAGGTTTCCTGAACAGACCCTCTGTTTGCTGTTTGTCAGGTGAACAGATAATCTCGCCCCAAACTCAAGCCATTGGTTGGGACAATGTCAGGATGCTCAAACAAACAGAGAAATGTTCTGAAACCACTACAGAGCCATGGTGTTTACACTATTAGGAATATCAACCAACAAATGGCTTATTTAAAATTGTCTCTGCATATATAGCTGGGCTAGGAGGATGCATTTTAACATTAGAAAAATGACACACTTCACCTTTAAAGAATGTAGCTTGTGATGCTTTGCTGTTCCCCTCCCCCACACACCCTTAGCTGAAAAATTCATATTGAGACGTGGCCTAAATAAACAACAGGAAATTGCATCTTGTGTTTGAGGTTGAGTGCACTCACACTTTGCCTGGTGGAAGGTCTCTGCACACACAAACAGAATAAAGTAAAAACACTGAGATGACACAGGGCTAAACACGTGATACAAACTCTTCTCAGAAGTCATTTAAAAACAAAAGGCTTAATACAAGCATGCATGTTATTGCAATAATGATTACAGGTTATAATGATATAATGTATACACAATTCAAGGAACTTACTTGTCAAATGTTGTTTTGACTTTGAGTTGATAATCTACCTCAGGTAATTTAACAAGTAATCTGGAACGAGACAGTGAATTAGAAATAAATACATAAAAAGAAAATGTATTTGTGTGTTAACTGTGTTATGGCAGTTATGTGTTATGTTTTGTCTAATATCTGGCAAAATTTGATTTGCTTACATTCAGTGTTTGAGGGCAAGACTGTATTTCATACCTGACCTTGGTGGTGAATTGCACTTGTGTTTTGATGATTAGTGGTTTCTGAGGGTGTGTTGGCATGCAGGGCTGTTTCTCCACCACAAAGGAACTGAAAACATAGCCAAGAAAGATTTTTCCATAACATGGAAATCCAGATTTCCAACCTTTCCTTCTTTAGACATATAAACTTTGTTTTTACACTGCTCCATATTAAATCCAAAAGAACATAGAATATAGCCTATGACGATATGGACTTCTTGAAGGGTTAAACTTCTAGAGCGGTAAATAGGAGAACATACCTATTTTCTCCAAAAGCATAAAAAAAATAAAAAATCCACTATTACATTTCCACAACTTTCCAAAAAAGGTTTTAAAAAAGACACAAAAAAAATCCAGAAAGAGATGGATTACAGCAGTCAGATGCCAAATTTACAGTGATGACTCCAGCTGTTTTAAAAACTTAATTGCAGCAGTGATGACTGTTTTTTTTTTATTTGTATTATTATTATTAATGCAAGGGTAATGTGTCACAAAGTATAGTGATATATGTGCATTAAATCTTTAAAAAATATTAAATAAAAATGTTTGCCCTGCTAAATTAATGGAATATTCCCAGTTCAATACAAATTAAGCTCAATTGACAGCTTTTGTGGCATAATATTGATTACCACAAAAATGTATTTTGACTTGCCCCTCCTTTTCTTTAAAAAAATAACAAATCTGTGTTCCAGTAAGGCACTTACAAGTACAATAGCCACAAGACATAAAATATATGCGGGTAAACATGATTTTAGTGTGACAGCATCACTTACTAAACTTTTCTGTGTAAAGTTCTAGCCAATTTTACAATGTGATATCACCAAACCATAAAATTACTGTAAAAATGTAGATTTAAACAACTTTAACTTAGCTCAAACAATACATACGTTTTAACAGCAGAATTAATGTAAGTGATTTTTTGTAAGCTTCACATTTCTGCATTTAAACCCTCCAAAAACTGGCCCCATTCACTTCAGTTGTAAGTGCTTCACTGTATCCCAGATTTTTGCTTCTTTTAAAGAAAATGAGGGGTGAGCCAAAATAAATTTTTGTGGTAATCAACATTATGCCACAAATCCTTTCGATTGAACTTAACATTTATTGAACCCGGAATACTCCTTTAAGGCAGAAATGAGCCTTCACAGTCTGTGAAAATGGTCTATAGACCTTATTCACAGCAGTGGCATCTATGCTTTTAGACGTACAATCTTCAATGGAATGTTCTGCAGTTTAATTATTTGGATCATTCAGCAGACCACACATTGAACAAATATATTTCCTAGAACATTCAGTTGACAAAAAATAAAATAGTGATCTAGAAGCTTTTTACAGCATTATACTGAGCGTGCCATTGAAGAGATGGCAAGTCTATACCTCACAGTCTCATTGTCATTTCTATTACAAATCAAAGATGGCGCAACTGTGAATAAGGTCTTTTGTGTTTATTCCTGTCAAGCATTCACTATAGGCAGAAGTAGTGGTTGAACTTTATATCGCAGAGGCCGATATTTGAAATTTTGTAATTAATCGCATCGGCCGATAAATGTTCCTGTTTGGCCGATTTGTTTCTTGAGGGCTCTGAAAATCACCTGCTTGCATGTGAAGCGACTGAGACATGTAAATGACCATTCACGGTTCATTTTGTTGTTACGTGCCATAATGTTACTACAATAATAGACCGGTGTGCAACACGGTCACATTTAAACCGTCCGCTGCAGACTCGTTTGAGCTCATAATATTAAAAGAGAATGTTTCATTCTCCCTCTTTCTCCTCAACAGTTCACTGTAACTTTTAACTGTCTTGTATAATGATAAAAGGCAAATCTCGATAAAACTAATATCATACAATGCATCCGGAAAGTATTCACAGCGCTTCAATTTTTCCACATTTTGCTATGTTACAGCCTTATTACAAAATTTATTAAATTCATTATTTGTAAATTCCATAATGACAACGTGAAAGAAATTTGTATTTATTTTTTTAAATCACATGTACATAAGTATTCACAGCCTTTGCTCAATACTTTTTTGAAGCACATTTGGCACCAATTACAGCCTCAAGTCTTTTTGCGTATGATGCTACAACCTTGGCACACCTATTTTTGGGCAGTTTCTCCCATTCTTCTTTGCAGGACCTCTCAAGCTCCATCAGGTTGGAAGGGGAGCATCTGTGCACAGCCATTTTCAGATCTCTCCAGAGATGTTCAATCGGGTTCAAGTCTCGGCTCTGGCTGGGACACTCAAGGACATTCACAGAGTTGTTCTGTAGCCACTCCTTTGTTATCTTGGCTGTGTGCTTAGGGTCGTTGTCCTGTTGGAATATGAACCTTCACCCCAGTCTGAGGTCCAGAGCGCTCTGGAGCAGGTTTTCATCAAGGATGTCTCTGTACATTGCTGTAATCATCTTTCTCTCGATCCTGACTAGTCTCCCAGTTCCTGCTGCTGAAACACATCCTCACAGCATGATGCTGCCACCACCATGCGTCACTGTAGGGATGGTATTGGCCAGAGCCATATAGAGAGAGAGTTGCGACAACTCCATTGACTCCGATGGAACGTTTTTTTTACAGCAATGGCGGCTCGTGGAGCCTCTCAATAGTTCCCGGAAGTAGCAGCAAACACATGCCGCGCCGTAGAGATGAAGCAGAACAAACCGCTTATGCACGCACTTTTAAAAGGTGAGACATTTAAAGAATAATATTATCTTATTCTGTATATTATCAGTACATCTAAATAAAAATAACTTGTAAATTAAAACCTTATAGTTGAGTATTACTCATTAAATTAGGAGATAAGGGATGTTATCGGATCACTACCAGATTAGGCAAGGATTGGAGCTGGATAAAGTATTATATTTTAAAATGTAATTTACTCCTGTGATGCCAAGCTGGATTTTCAGCCTCATTACTTTTGAACAGCAGTTTATATACGAGTATGCTTAGTTGTTTTAAAGCTGAATATATTGTGTATATGAATAAGTATTGTAAGAATTATACATTAGATATATAATATTTATAATACATAAATAATTATATTACTATATATAGAATTGTAAGAATTGTAAACAATAAGCTTCATTTCACTAAATGTTACATTTACATAACTGCAGCTAATAGTTAATAGTTCATTGACCCATTGTGCGGTGCGAGCTGAAAATCACCTGTCACCAGCCTGTCTCTGTACTATCTGAAAAGTCATAAATATGACATTAGTTACCATGAGATTAGTGAAAACAATGAACATGAGGTAACATAAAAAGGCAACAGAAACCCTAGCCTGAAATAAGTTGAGGCAAATAACGGTAAGCGGACACTAATCCTCAAATATTAGCTGATTTGATCTTTAAAAAAACAACATCGCTGTAACAACATACTCATGCTACATACATATGTCGGTGTGTTACATAAATATATCAAATAAATGCATTTATTGACTACTAATTACCAGAAATCGCAGTTCTGTCACTCTACTCTAACAGTGTGAAATGCCCGCCAAAGCAATTCCTGGAACTATCTGAAGTCTACGTGAATCACGTGACAATCAAGCATTTAGAACTTCCGTTGTCGCAACTCTCTCTCTATATGGCTCTGGTATTGGCCACGTGATGAGTGGTGCCTGGTTTCCTCCAGACATTACGCTTGCCATTCAGGCCAATCTTTGTTTCATCAGACCAGACCATTTTGTTTCTCATGGTCAGAGTCCTTCAGGTGCCTTTTGGCAAACTCCAGGCGGACTGTCATGTGCCTTTTACTGAGCAGTGGGTTCCGTCTGGCCACTTTATAATACAGGCCTGATTGGTGGAGTGCTGCAGAGATGGTTGTTCTTCTGGAAGTTTCTCCTCCCTCCACAGAGAAACACTGGAGCTCTGTCAGAGTGACCATCAGGTTCTTGGTCACCTCCCTGACTAAGGCCCTTCTCCCCAGATCGCTCTGTTTGGCCAAACGGCCAGCTCTAGGAAGAGTCCTGGTGGTTCCAAACTTCTTCCATTTACAGATGATGGAGGCCACTGTGCTCATTCAATGCTGCAGAAATGTTTCTGTAACCTTCCCCAGCTCTGTGCCTTGATACAATCCTGTCTACAGACAATTCCTTGGACTTCATGGCTTGGTTTGTGCTCTGAAATGCACTGTAAACTGTGGGACCTTATATTAGACAGGTGTGTGCCTTTCCAAATCATGTCCAATCAACTGAATTTACCACAGGTGGACCCAAATCAAGTTGTAGAAACATCTCAAGGATGATCAGTGGAAACAGAATGCACCTGAGCTCAATTTTGAGTGTCATGGCAAAGGCTGTGAACACTTATGTACATGTGATTTTTTATTTTTTTATTTTTAATAAATTTGCAAAGATTTCAAACAAACTTCTTTCAAGTTGTCATTATGGGGTATTGTTTGTAGAATTTTGAGGAAAATAATGAATTTAATCAATTTTGTAATAAGGATGTAACATAACAAAATGTGGAAAAAGTGAAGCGCTGTGAATACCTTCCGGAGCCACTGTATACCGTCTGCAAATACGTACATATCTCGTTTAAACAGATGTAATAAACTAACCTCACAAAAATTGAGCAGATCCATCATCCTGTGGAACACTCATTTATTTACCTCTAAAGCACGTATTCTATCACCCTCTCCTCAGCAATTCCTTGTAACTTTTAATTTTCTTTTCTAATGATAAAAGGCAACTATCAATAAAACCTCTATTATAAACCATCTGCAAATATGCAGATATCTCGTTTAAACAGATGTAATTCACAAACCTCACGAAAATCCAGCGTTTTCTTCCCATCGAGCGCTCATTCACAGGAATATCTTCCTCTGAAGTGTATTCTATCAGCCAGAATCAAAACTTCAGTATCAGGATCAAAAGTTCCTCTATTCACAAGACATGACAGTCAGTCCCTGACAATCCAAGCAGGCGATCCAGGCCATTTAAACTGCCAGGAGATCTGCACGAATGCGTGAATGCAACTTCAAAGTAAAAGGGCTTCACGTATGCTGTAAATAAATGTCTTCTTCACTATGCACTGCATGTATAATTGGTTTGTAAGATCCTTTTCTTTTTATTTTTTAAATGCGATTGCTAAAGTGGACATGCCATCCGTGATTGCTAGACTACTGTGTATACTAGGGATGCACCGAAATTTCGGCCATTTTTTGTTTTGGCCGAAAGAGAAAAAATGCTGATATATATACCTCCCCGGCCCTCAGTGCTCAGGTTTCACTCTCGATCGATCTAGCCATTATCACGGCGCTACCCAGCAAAGGTCGATGTCAGCGGTGTGGAAATACTTCAAAGCAGTACCGCCGCTCCCTACACGCATAGTACGTAGTCTGCGTAGGGCACAAACTCCCTAGGGGGGCACCCTCTTACCCTAGGAGGGCACCAGAGAAAGTGCACCAGGTGCCCTTCCTCGCATGTTATACGTTATTCAAGGACCCGAAAGCGGTTGCGGAACACAGACGATCGCTTCTTGCTCATATCACGCGAACGCGACAATCCTCTTGACTACTGGTATATGAACAAAGATCACTTTCCATTGCTTGCATGCAGGTATTTATCTGCCGCAAGCACCAGCACAGAGAGAGAGAGACTATTCAGTACAGCATCTCATGTTCTTGATGAGAAGAGGAACCGTCTCTCCTGTCACAAAGCTGAGCAACTTTTGTTCTTGAAGAGAAACCTGCCACTTTTAGATAAATAGAAAGCAGTCCAATTTGCTATGTGTATTTGCTATAAAATTTGTTTAGCCCTGCAAAACTTTGTTCTTCATTTGAGGCTACATCTGTCGTTTACAGTTTGATGTTGTTTTAGTTCTATTACTGCTGTTTTGCACTGTTGTTTTGCACAATAATTTTATATTGAAGTGGATCTACGTATACATAAACAGAATAGAGGACCTCTGCCGTTCTGTGTTCTGCCTGTTGTTTTCATTAAAATGACTGTGTAGCATATTTAAACTTTTGGTATTTGCAAGATACTTGCCTAGAGCTGCTCAGTTCATTATTTGACTGCTGTTTTGCATATCATTATAGTTTTCTAGAACGTTACATTATTTGGATAATTGGTAAAAGAAAATCTGTTAAATTTGATTGTTAAAGAACTGAATAAAGAATAATATATTTAATATTCTTTTAATATATTTTCTGTCCAATTTTGAGGCGGTACTTTCAATAAAAGTGTGATAATTTTATTGGTTTGTAGTTTTTCAATTCAGATTCATTAAATTAATTAAAAAGTATAATATTAATACAATTATAAACTTTTTGCAAGTTGCTTGCAATTTTACACAAGTTAAAGTTGTGTAAAATTTAGTAAATAAGAGTTTATAATTTTTTCTTTAGCAATTTTATGTTTATGTTATTTACTATATTAAATTGTGTGATATATCGGCATTGTATTGGCCTATCAGCCACCCTGGACTCTGGATATATTAAAAAACCTATATCGGTCGATCACAAGACAGAATTGATTTGTTGTGCTGCAGCTGTTCATATATCACATGTGATGGATGGGTGCATAGTAGTTTCTGTTGAGATATTTTACCTTTTGATGAGGTGGTAGATCAGATATTTGACTTGCTCCTCCATCTGTGGTCTCTGTAGTGGGATTGGATCACTCTCGTAAGTGACCTTCAGAATCAGTTCACCCAGTTTGTCAAGCTGTCTTTTAATCTGGAAAAGACTCTGGGCCGTCAGGGTAAACCTGTGAAAAGTAATATCACACAGAAATTTGGCTTGATTCAAAGCTTAAAAAGCACTGACTACATTTACATGGACACCAGAAAGCTGTTTATTGGGAGAAAAGAGTGTTCCTATTTACATGCACTTTATAAGCAGCGTATACTGTATTACTCCCGCATATGTGCGTCTCAGACAGTAAGCAGCTTTCTCCACAGCAATGTAATTTCTCCCACATTATGCTTGTGTAAATAACAAACATGGGATCCGAGGAAGACTTTGCTATTTTTATTCTCCATCGATTCACTTTATTTCCAGATATGCCAGAGTTGTTGGTGTGTTTGATTCCTTAACTTTCTATTGCGACCAGTAGCTAAATTGAACTGCAATAGTGGGGTTTCCCTCTTATATAACACTCCGGGATTCCCCAAATGTACAAGTGCATATTCGAGCATGTGAAGGACAGCCGATATTTTACATTTGTGTGATTTTCCCATTGGACTCCCAGAAATGTTTAATTTTTTCCACTGTGTTGACTTGGTCTTGGTTGTTGGGCTCTATCCTATGACGTTTGTTATTCCGTTCTGTTCCATGCACGCTCACTCTTCAAACTCCCATCAGAATGAAGCTGTGTTAAACCGCTTTCTCTTAATCCCATAAACAGCGTAGGAAATCAATGTTCTAATTTTCATGATGTTTCAGAACACCGCTTTCTGTAATAGTCCTGGAATAAACCGTTTTCTTAAGTGCAGGTAAACGTGGTCAGTGAAATACAGTAGATCAGGACTAGTAAATTTATAGTGACCACAGCTGTCAAACCAAAAAAAAACAAAAAAGGACACCAAAAAGCACCATAAAATAGTCCAGATGTCTCATGCACTATAGTCCAAGTCTTCTGAGGCTATTCAATAAATTTGAGCGTGGAACAGACTGAAAATCGTAATTTACTAAAACTGTAATTCGGATAAGTGTTCAGATTCAAAAAAGTACCTGACACCAATTGTCCTTTGTTCTCAGAGTTGAGTGAAAATTCTCCCTTTGTGTTACCAGAAAAATAACAGCATACAGGTTTGGAATGACATCAGGATGAGTAAACATTAAACAATGTCTGATTGTTCAGTTTTGGATTAAGTGTTCTTTTAAAACTGCCTTCAGGAATTCTACATGACTCCACTGATGGATGGTGACAAGTGCCATTTGTTATTTTTTGTAATTGTTTTGTTTTTAACACAAGTCTGTGTACTGCCTGTGCACATCATAGGATATACACACGCTTTTTTAGTATGCTTTTGAACTAAACCAAAATACAATAACCTTAATATTCTATTATTATAAAGGGTCATACCAGTTCTGGAGCTGATCCAGTCCTAACAGAACTGGGCCTCCGATACAGGCAATCTGTTGCCTTCGTTTCCATTCGATCAGTTCAGGGTTGAGCTGAGAGGAAATCAGGGCATCGATTTCCTTTATAACATCGGCAATTTTTAACAAAATCTCCTGCAAAGGCAAGACAGAGTGCAAAAAAGAGGTTAAATGACCAGTCAACACCAACACACATTGGTGTCACAGTCCTAGAGTAAAATGAACCATAGAAGTGTGAAAACCCCCCATGATATTTTAATTTGAGACAGGATGTCCCCTGTGTAGTTTACAAAGGGCACAACACATCTAAATACCCTAAACCTTTACAGAGGGGAAGCGGGAAGAGTGAAAAAGTGAAACATAAATCTTATTGTTCAAGTCCCTTGACAGATATTTTATATGCAGGCAATATATAGAAAATCCTATCTACTTGAATGGGAAAGACCCAAATCTTCTAAAAGGTTTGTCAAACTTACAGTACGTTTCAATAATATATTTTAAATCAGCTATAAAAAACATATCATAAATACAACATACCATGACTTCAAATCATAAAACTACAAAAAATACACAAATATATATTTTTTAAAGCTGGCTAATGCAAATACGGATTCTGAAGTTAAGCAAACAGACGATGCCTCCATCAAAAAGGTGAATATAAAATCAAATATTAAAGCATAATCATGGTCTTAGTGTGAAGGATTCATCAGTGCATGTTAATCAAAATAAAAAAAATGCTTCTTTTTGCAATCTATAATCAAAAAATATGATATGACACTCCTTTGCCGCTGATGTCACTTAGGCTGCGCATGCTATTGGATAATGTTAACTGACAGCCAATTAGCTGTTAAGTCATTGTTTAAGCAAACTCATATTCTCAATTCAATCAATTCCCAATGGATATAAAAAAATAAGTCCAGTGATACATAACATTTTTATTGTTGAATATATCCTATTTCACATTACAAAAGTAAAATAAGTTGCAAATTGTATCTCTCGCCACTTTGACAGTAGCGAGTCTTCTGCGTCAATTCCATTCCTAAAGCTGCCATATAAAGTGTTTTCTTCCATGAATTTTTCTGTTAGTGTTCCATCTCCCCCCCTTGTATCATCTTTTGTATTATAAAAAAAAAGCCTCAGAAGAACCAAAATGACCTGCTCAACTATCTTGAGCACCCATTAGAACAAAAAGGGTGCTGTTAGTCTACAGAAACACTTGCCTTTCTTTTAAAATCCAGGCGGTTCAGGATGTCCTGAAGTGCAGTTACTTCCTGCTTCATGGACAAAGAGTTTCTGTCAACTGGATCTACAGATCACAATGTATGTGTATCAAAAATCATCTCTCATATGCCCATAGGATAGGTCACATCATTCAACCATAAGTTGGAGACATACAGTGGCACCAAATTTATTTGAACATTTAAAGTGTTAGTTCACCATAAAATGAAAATTCTCTCATTTACTCGCCCTCATGCCATCCCAGATGTGTATGACTTTCTTTCTTCTGCAGAACACAAATTAAGATTATAAGAAGAATATCTAAACTCTGAAGGTCCATACAATGCAAGTGAATGGTGGCCAAAATGTTGAAGCTCTAAAAATCAAATAAAGGCAGCATAAAATAAATCCATACGACTCCAGTGTTTTAATCCATCTTCTGAAGCAATCTTATCGATTTTAGGTGAGAAGAGACAAAAATATAACTTCCTTTTCACTGTACATTTTGCCATTGCAGTCTCTAGGCACGATCATGATTTCAAGCTCGATTACAATGAAATCATGATCACCACGGAGACTGCAGATGTCTAAAAAAAGTAACATTTTGGTCTGTTCTCTCCGAAAACAAATTGGATTGCATCTGAAGACATGGATTAATCCCAATGGAGTTGTACGGATTACTTTTATGCTGCCTTTATATGCTCTGTGGAGCTTAAACATTTTGGTCACCATTCACTTGTGTTATATTGACCTACAGAACCGAGATATTCTTCTAAAAATCTTTGTTTGTGTTCTGCAGAAGAAAGTTATACACATCGGAGATGGCATGAGGATGAGTAAATGATGAGAGTTTTCATTTTTGAGTGAGTTATCCATTTAAGGTACACTTAAATATATATGAGAGCCTTTGCATTATCTTACAAACTATCATATCAAGTGGGATTAAATTGAAAGACAGAGCACAAAACCAAGCAAAACATTTGATAAAAAGAAGCTTTAAGTGATAAAACAATAGACATATTGACATAGACAATAAAATATAGACAAAATGTATTTGGATATATTCTGGTTGTCAGACTATGTGGAACACGTCAATAACGATAAAGACTTTGCTGGGACACCTGCGTGAACTTAAGGGAACTGACTTCAAACATCCACTTAAATGAATTTAGCACCAGCTGGTTAAAAGTAATTGCAAAAATGTCTGAGAAAAAATTTTGTTAGTTCTGAGAAAAGGTCTATCAACATTTGTTTTCAGATGTCACTTGGTTTGATACTTTCTTTTTAATGCAATGACACTTTTTCAAATACATTTTGGAACCACACTGTATTTTTGAAATGCATACTGAAGGAATCATGGACATATGATAGCCCACCTCTAAGCTGGAGTGTTTTGTAGCGAAAGTCAAAATCGTCCTGCATGTCTTCAAGATACTTCACAGCCTGGTCCAGCATCTAAAGCATGAAGAAATAATGACACTTGTCACACAAACACTTTTTCAAATCGAAATCTCTGTATGGCTTATAATAAATCAATACAGGACGTGAAGTACCTGAACGCTGCTTCTTATTACTGCCACTTTGTTGTCGAGGATTTTATGTTTTTCCAAGGCTGCAGAGTTCTGCATTGACTTCTCCAGTGGACCCTTTCATTAATGAAATGGAAACATAAGAAATAAAAAAGACGTTCAAATTTAAAATATAACTGCACTAAATATACACAAAAAAAACAATGATAGATACCTTTAAAAGTTTAGTCCGCAATTATTTTTTTATTCAGTCATAATTTTCTTAACATAATGTTTTTTCCAAACTCGTATGCGGTTATTTTTTTCCATGGACAGAAACAGAATTTTTGAAGAATCTTCATGCAGCTCTTCTTCATACAATGTTGGTTCTTAATGAATTGTAGTCTGTCATGCTACAAAAAGAACCTTAAACACACCAAATAAGTACCATAAACATAGTCCATATGACTCCTGCACTACATTCCACATCCTCAGAAGCCATAAAATAGCTTTGTATGAGGAACAGAAGTTTAAGTTATTCACTAACAATCTTCCCCTCAATTGCAGCTCTCAAAGGGATGAATGGCAGTAAGTAATGAATGGCTTGAATCTTCAGGCCTGTTTCCCGTACAAAGCTCTCTTACACCCTGTCTACACCAGACGCGAGCAGCTTGTCGTGTCAAAAGCAAATAGATCCCATTACAATCGAAGAAGCTCTCTACACTGAAAGCGTCCATTGCGGGGCACCGACTGTAAACAGATGTCCCTTTCCAATTTGCACTGCACCAGCTGGCACTACTCCAACCAGCAAGATAAATAAAGGTTTTAGAACCTTTGAACATTGCACCCGGTGTAGACAAGTGTTATGGTATAGAAGACTTGGTATATAGTAGTCATATTTGGAGCTTGACAGATGTAGTCACCATGAACTGTCCTTGTATGGAAAAGAGCTATGCAAAGATTCTTCAAAATGTCTCCATTGAGTTCCACTGAAAAGATAATGGCATACAGGTTTGGAACGACATGGTGGTAAAGAAATAATTACAGAATTTTTTCCTTTAAATGTGGCTTAACAGAAAAGGGAAGCTTGGTTAACTTAGTGGCACATATGGTTTTTGCATGTCGTTTGTCATGTTTGACTTGGCAGTACCTGTTCCTGCATGCTGGCTGTGGATAAGATGCGTCGCTCTTCCCTCAGGCAGTTACAGATGACGGCAGCCATGTGAAGAGGGTTTGCTTTGTACTTCTCCTGAATGATTGAAGAAACATCATTTACTCACTGATGTGAGACTGTTACGTACTTTGGTGAAAGTAAAGTCACTGTTATATTTGAATGAGAAATGGACAATTGAGTGTCTTATAGCTGGAAAGAGTTTTCTGCAATATGTGAAAATAAAAGCAGGATAATGTGATGTGATTGGGGGAAAAGGAACAGAATACTCACCTATGTATGTGCAATATACTGTATACACTATTGGAATGGCACTTGTCCAATTAGATTACAGTAACAACTAACTGTTGTGTAACAATTAACATAGAACTTTATAGCACACATATATACACATTATAAAACAATTACGTTTTGGCTTCACTTTTGAGGGCTTGTGCGGCACACTTGTTCAAACATAACAGTGCACATATAAGCAAAAATATTAGTCAAATAACATTCATACATTTCTCTTTGTACGATATCATACGGCCCTAGAAGACTTGTAATATAATGCTTGTATGGACTACTTCATGACGCTTTTATGGTGTTTTTCTTTTTTGAAGCTAAACAGGCATGAGTGAAGATTTTTTCAAAATCCACAGAAAACAAAATAAAAGCATATGGGTTTGGTACAACATGTGGTTGAAAAAATAATGACAGACTTTTTTCATTTTGAGGTTAAATATTCCTTGAACTACACACTTTGTAGAAGTACACTGGAATAGAATTAGGTGCTTTAAGTAGCATTAGCTTGAAGTTATGTCAGATAATAATAACAATAATTTGTATGCTAATTCATTCATGCTTCTTATGGTTATGGAAAGTCTAATAGATTAAACTGTATGGTGGGTGTCTAGTCTGGGCATTTTTTTTTTTCTCATGACATCTGTGATGACAGCATTTCCAGTTATGACTGACAGAAGGGGAAAGTTCTTCCAAAACAAAACAAACAAAAAACACGGGCAACTGCCCTAAATATGGTCTATGTAAAAACAGCAATTTTGCTGTCTCTCCCACACTGTGTTTTGTTCCCAATCACACTGTCATTTTGTTTTTGGGGCAGCTTAGCAACACCAGCTCCAGACAGATATGTACATTTTTTTTTTTTTTTTTTACCAAGCAAAACCCCCAACATTTGACTGTTATGATCAGTCTTTGAATTTATACCAAAAAATCCCCACAGCACCCACTCACATAAAACACTGTATAAATAGCAGGAATGTGTTAATTAACCTGAATATTCATTTTCTAAACTGATCTCACGGTAGTGTTATAAGCCTTTGGCCAGTCAGTTAAATCATAACATTGATGTTTTACCATCCTCAACTTGTGTTTTCTTTTCTTTATTTATACTTATATTTATACTTTGAACAACTTTTCAATTTTAGTATACATTAAAAAAAAAATACAAAATAAAAAAATAACATGAGGACTTACAAATGAATCAGCAACCAAAATTCTGACAAATGTTCTCAAAGCTATCCAGATCCCCATTTCATTTTATTTTAATAAGGGCGGTGATGGAACAAAGTGTGGATCATAAGCCGGCCAACCCAGTACTTTTTCCTCTCTGTAAAGCTGGAAATGTTTAACCACATCAACCCACAGCTTAACAGATTGACCTACACATTGATTCTGTAATTGATATATGTCCTTTGCCCGGTCTTAATAACCCAGAACCGACAGTATTGGTGTGTCCATCAAGGAGAATTCAATATCTTTCCATTTTGCTTCATAGACTGGACAACACCACAATACTAGTGGTCTTAACTGTGCGGCTAAATAATAATCCCACAAGCACGGTAATGCCATGCCTCCCCTCTCCCTCGGTAGTTGCAGGGTTGAGTATCTTACTTGAGGTCTCCTGTTATTCTATATAAATCTGGAAATATGTTTGTTCCAATCTCTAAACTGTTTACAAGGGACCTAGACTGGCAGCACTGTAAATAAGCATATTAATTTGGGTAAAATATTAATCTCAATAGATCTTACCCTGCTGCCATGTCCAGGGGAAGCAAGGCCCATCTGTCCAAATCATCATACATTTTCAGTTGTAATTTAGGGTATACAAAGAGGACATATCCTACGGTAAGTATATCCCAAGATACCAAATACATGGTAAATTCCAATTCAAATTACACTTATTTGCCTGTTCTTGGGTCGGAACATAATTTAGTGTCAAGGCCTGAGTCTTATGAATATTGAGTGTATATCCAGAGTAGCTCCCATACATCTTTAAAATGTCTTTCAACAAAGGTACTCCTGAGCCTGGGTTCCCCTTCTGTCGCTCTCTCCACGTTGTGTCAGAGAAGCGACACTAGGGGTCTCTCTTGAGCGCCGATATTCACCTCTGAGCTATGAAAAAAGGCCAATGAGAGTTGGCAACCAGTATTTGCATGTCCCGCCCCCGGACATACGGGTATTTAAGCGGCGCAAATACGGGAGTTCATTCAGAAAATTTCTTCGGAGCCGATGGTCGTGTCTGCAACTGCTGCATACTACACACCGAGTTCCTGTCATCCGTCTGCTGCATAACTGTTGGATTCCACGGCGCACAACAGAGGCTTTCTCCTGTTTGCACGGCTGTGCATTCCTGCCCCTGGGCATCGACAGTGCAGATTTAAAAACTCTCACAAGTTTTTCCCTAAAAGAGTGATTTTATTTAAAAGAGTAATTTCCTCTAAAAGACCAAAACACAGCGGCGTTGAATGTCCTTTTAAGGACGGCGTCTTTATAAAGATGCCCTTCCGCCCCTGTGTTGTTTCTGGATCGCGGTAGAGTGCTCTCCGCTTCCGGCGGCCACAGGCGCTGTCTCGTGTGTCTGGGTAGCGATCACACCGAGGCTGCGTTCGTGGATGGTTCATGTTCTCACTGCGAGAACATGACCATGACAACGTTAGCGGTCGCGGCTTGCTTACAACCGTGAGCAAGCCACTCCAGCCGCCCAGCGTATTGCTCCTTCTTCCCACGGGATTGAGGACGATCGCGGCTGGCGATGGAGGCGATTTGGGGATGGCTGCGGGTGCAGCTCCGCCGGTACGCCCCTCGGACCACCAGCGCCCCAGCACGTTCGTTGATTCCTGTCCGTGCTCGGCGGCGGCGACTCGCCTCACAGCCAGTCAGCCGACCCTCTTGCGATGGAAGCCGATGAGCTCGCCGCGACATCGGAGGGCGCGGCATCTGATGCAGAGGACTCCCCTGGGCTGCCGCCTCGGGCTTGCACGCCCAGGCTGAGGCTGACGCACAGATGTCCGACATGCTTTCCGGGCAGCCAACAGTGTGGGCTTGGATTGGAACCCTCCATCCTCCCCACAGCCATCACGGCTGGATGACTGGTTCCTGGGGTCTGCGCGCCGCTCACAGCCTCGCCCCGGTTCCGTTTTTCCGGAAGTGCATGACGAGCTGGCGTCTTCGTGGAGAGCACCCCTCTCCACTCGTCACACCGCCACAGGCTCGTCGCCCTCGCCACCCTCGGCGGCGGAGCGCGCCACGGGTACGCGGCGATTCCCCAGGTGGATAGGGCGGTTGCGATCCATCTATGCCCCGGTACCCCTACCACCTGGCGAGGTCGCCCCGTACTCCCTTCCTGGACCTGTAGAGCAACCTCCTCGCTGACAGCGAAGGCCTACAGCGCCACCGGACACGCCGCTTCCGCCCTGCATGCCATGGCTCTCCTGCAGGTCCACCAAGCCAAGGCACTTCGCAACATGCACGGGGTGGCCCTGATCCCGACACGCTGCAGGAACTGCGCTCAGCGACCGACCTCGCCCTGAGAGCGACGAAGGTCACAGCGCAAGCGCTCGGGCAGGCGATGGCCATGCTAGTGGTCCAGGAACGTCAACTGTGGCTGAACATGGTCGAGATGTGTGAAGCCGACAAGACTCGCTTCCTCAACGCCCCTGTCTCCCAGTTCGGCCTCTTCGGCGACACCGTCGAGGACTTTGCCCAGCAGTTCTCCACGGTAAAGAAGCAGACGGAGGCCATCTCTCACATCATGCCTCGCCGCAAGCCTGCCGCCACGGCCCATGCCCCGTCTGCTCGCCGAGGCGTCCTCCCGCGGCCAGAAGACAAGCTCCTGCTCCGCCTCAACCCGGGCCCAGCTCTCAGCCCCAGCGTCGAGCAAACCGCGGGAAGCGCACGCCCCTGTCTCACGGACCCCTCGAGGACCCGGAAGGCTCCCAGGCGCTCCTGAGACATCGCACCCAGAGTCCAAGAAGTTAGCTCCGGAGGTGGGAAGACCGCTCCGTCCCCGGTGGAGGGCCGGGAGGAGAATCCTTTGTTTTTTCATTTGCCGCACCCTTAACGGGGGCTCGCGGTACCCAAATTCTCAATAAAAGAGCTATTTCCTTTGTCTCTGGGGCATATGGCCCGCAAATGCCGTTCTCACGGCACTCTGCTTTCAGGCCTCAACAGTCCCGGCTCCATGAACGCGGTGTCCCCGCCTTCAGCCCCACGACTGTTCAGTAAGGGTCGGTTCAGACGAGTCCAGAGGACGCCAGCATCAGACCTCCTCCTCAGTCACGAACCCGCCCCCTGCCGGGTGCGCGGAGCAAGGTAAGTGCTTTGAGTTTAGTCTCAGCACCAGAGCCTCGGGACGCCAAGTTGCCTCCCGACGCCACGTTACCTGTTCCGCACCGCTGCGAAGCCCCGCCGGGTACGTCCAAAAAACCCGTCCCTTTGGTGCCCCTAGCACGGAGTTAGAGGCGTGGCTTTCACTGCCCAACCCGTCACGCTGGCTGCACCAGACCATTCGACTCGGTTACGCAATTCAGTTTGCCAGGTCTCCGCCCCCCTTCGTGGGCGTACATTTTTCCGCAGTACACGGCCAACATGCCCATTCCCTGCGCGAAGAAATCGCCTCCCTTCTATTAAAGGACGCGATAGAGCCTGTCCCTCCAACCGAAACGAAGAAGGGTTTCTACAGCCCTTACTTTGTTGTACCCAAGAAAGGCGGCGGCTTACGACCGATCTTGGACCTGCGAGTTTTCAGTTGGACCTTGTCCAAACTCCCGTTCAAAATGCTCACCCAGAAACAAATTCTATCTGGCGTCCGGCATCTAGATTGGTTCGCAGCGGTAGACCTGAAGGACGCGTACTTCCACGTCTCAATTTGCCCTCGACATCGACCCTTCTTACGGTTCGCGTTCGACGGTCAGGCGTATCAGTACAAAGTCCTCCCCTTCGGCCTGTCTCTGTCCCCTCACGTCTTCACGAAAGTCGCAGAGGCAGCTCTTGACCCGCTCCGAGTAGCCGGCATACGCATACTCAATTACCTCGACGACTGGCTCATACTGGCTCACTCTCGAGAGTTACTATGTGCACACAGAGACCAGGTGCTCAGGCACCTCAGCCGTTTGGGGCTTCAGGTCAACTGGGAAAAGAGCAAGCTCTCCCCGGTCCAGAGCATCTCTTTTCTCGGTCTGGAGTTAGACTCAGTCTCAATGACAGCACGTCTCTCCAACGAGCGTGCTCAGTCAGTGCTGAAATGCCTCGCTTCCTTCAAGCCAGGCGCCGTGGTCCCGCTAAAGCGTTTCCAACAGCTCCTGGGGCATATGGCATCCTCCAGGCGGCCGCCCGGCTGGGGTTGATGCATATGAGACCACTTCAGCACTGGCTCCGGACTCGAGTCCCGAGACAAGCATGGCGCCGCGGCACGCACTACGTAAAGTTACCTCTGCCTGCCGCCAGACCTTCAAACCCTGGACAGACCTTTGCTTTCTAAGGGCTGGAGTACCCTTGCAGCAGGTGTCCCGGCGTTCTGGTCACGACCGGCGCCTCCAAATTGGGTTGGGCGCCGTGTGCAACGGGCGCGCAGCCGCAGGCCGGTGGAACCGAGGCCGCTGCGCTGGCACATCAACTGTCTAGAGCTGCTGGCTGTTTTTCTGGCCCTGCAGAAGTTTCTTCCGTTAATTCGGCACAAACACGTCTTAGTCAGGACAGACAGCACCACGGTCGTAGCCTACATAAACCGCCAAGGCGGAGTACGCTCCCTCCACATGTCACAGCTCGCCCGTCGTCTCCTCCTATGGAGTCAGCAGCGACTGGAGTCACTGCGCGCCACTCACATCCCGGCAACCTCAATGTGATGGCGGACGCGCTGTCAAGACAAAGCTTGCCCGGCGGAGTGGAGACTCCACCCCAGTCGGTCCAGCTGATTTGGGACCGGTTCGGCAAGGCCCAGGTAGACCTGTTTGCCTCCCAAGAAACCTCCCACTGCCCGCTCTGGTATGCCCGGACAGAGGCTCCCCTCGGGGCAGATCGCTGGCACACAGCTGGCCCACGGGGCTGCGCGACGTACGCATTTCCCCAGTGAGCCTTCTTGCACAGGTGCTATGCAAGGTCAGGGAGGACGAGGAGCAAGTCACTCTGGTAGCCCCCTACTGGCCTACCCGGACTTGGTTTTCAGACCTCACACTCCTCACGACAGCCCCTCCCTGGCGGATTCCCCTGAGGAAGGACCTTCTTTCTCAGGGACGGGGCACGCTCTGGCACCCGCACCCAGACCTCTGGAACCTCCACGTCTGGCCCTTGGACGGGATGCGGAAGATCTAGCCGGCCTACCACCGACCGTCATAGATACAATCAATCAAGCCAGAGCCCCCTCTACCAGGCATCTCTACGCTCTAAAGTGGCGTCTGTTCGCGGACTGGTGTTCTTCCCGAGCCGAAGACCCGCAGAAGTGCGCAGTTAGGTCAGTGCTCGTGTTTCAAAAGTGAATTAGAGAGACTAGCGTTGATTTTTATCATAGCTGTCGCAGATGAGTTTAATGTCTTTATGCATTATACAAATCTCTGATTTACTGAAATCAGAGTAAATCTACTGAAACCAAATCTATCCATAACCTGATAAATAAATTCCCAACCGACCCTTAGTTGTTATTGAATTTGATGTAGGTTCTCTAAGTTTGTATTGCACTTCCTGCTTGCTGCTTACGTAGCCTCTAGGCCAGCAATTTTGCCACTTTTGAACCTGCTTCATTAACCTTATTTTTTTCTCAACCTCCTCACTATTCATTTTTTCCATTTCCTGTTTTATAGGTCTCATTTGCATAAGGATGGATGGATCTTTAGTAGAGCTATGACGCAGTTCCAACTCCCTAAGATTAACTTCTAGATCAAGCAGTTTTTTAGCTTTTAGCTTTTTTTGTAGAGCTGTTTGAGCTATGATTTTTTTCAACTAATAAAATCTTTAGCTGCATCTCACAATATAACCGGGCTCACTTCTCCATTCTCATTGTGCTCTAAAAATACTTTCAGTTCTTCTACCATTCTAACTCTAAATGTTTCACTGTTTAGCAAACCTGTATTTTGCCGCCACACAGTTTTCTTTGGAGCTTGATCAAGATGTAATTTTAAATATAATCCGGAGTGGTCCGAGAGGCCCCTCTGGCCTATTCTGCATTCCCTAATTCTATGCCGATCCCTGCTAAACATGAGGAAATAATCTTTTCTTGAGTAAGTGCTGTGTATAAGTTTAATAAAGTGACTCCCTTATGTTCAAGTTTACCTTTAACTAAAACATATTTACCATCTTTGTCCTTTAATTCTGAGGTTAATCCAGAACTAATTGAATTTGGTAACTGAATTTGAAACTAATTGAATTTGGTATTATGATTGCAACTCCCCTTTTCTTACCAACTCCCCTTTTCTTAGCTTTATATGAAGAATAGAAAGTATAACGAAAATCCTGTTTTTTACATTTTTCATTTTCAGCATTGGATAAGTATGTTTCTTGCCAGAATGACTCATGTATTCTTGTAATGTAGCTACATAAAATCAAAAAACGTTCTGTAAATCTATCTTACAGAACTAAAAAGACCATTTACTCCTACAGCTAACACATAAATGACTATGTTACAGAATTGTTATACATTTCAGCAATCACGTATCACTGGCAAATGCTCCTTCACTAAATGTGGTCAGTTTAAGGTGGGTGAGGTAACCTCAGTGCTATATATTGGCGAGGAGTGATTCCACTGAAGTCAATGAAAAGTTAGCAAAAACCACACTTGAATACACAAGCTTCCGTTGATACAATCAAACATAGCACTTATAATTTACATTATTATAGTTGTGAGTGAAGTTGTAAAAAGGGATCCATTATGCAGTTAATTAGCTTTCTGAGGCACACTTACAACCCTTATTTAAAAACTGATGTTGAAAAATATGCTGATGTATTATTAATGGCTATTATTTCCTGTTATGTGGTGACATAAAAGGCATCCATTTGTGCATTTGTTAAATAAGCAGTTGTGCATTGTTCTCTCGCTTCTCTTGTGTCGAACACAGAGCAAGTATATAAAAATAGATATGGTAACATTATTGAATTAAACTTCGCATTTGGTAGGTAGGTCACATATTTAGGTCACACTTAAGAGTGCAGGAAAAATGCTTCCATGAATGGGTATGAATCAGTTTTGGTGAAAGCCAGATGCTCAGATTGATAGGTAGGATGTGTCTGTTACCTGTATCTGATTAAATATTCTCTTTAAGTTGTGCCTGTGAAGAAAGTTCTGCTCCTGAGAACACTGCCTCTCCAACTGTATGAGGAAGTTGTTGAAAAGTACAGTAGCCATAGACTCATGGTTTGAGGCTGTTTCCCTGAGAAGATAAGGACAAAATTACTTCAGCATGATGCATTTCCTAATTATGTATTTAAGTTTAAAAGAGTTGTGTAACAAATGCACAATTCATAATATGACATTCAGTTATCAGATTATTTTATGGGGGATCTGAGGGAGAAATTTTTAGATGTGGAAAAAAAAGCCACATACCAGTCCTGACATTCAATCCAGGTGGCCAGCACCTGTCTCAACTCCATTGGGAAATTATCATCATAAAAATAGTCTACCTGCTCGAGGAACTTAATATCCAGTTGCTGAATTTGTTTCCACTGGCTCATAGTGGTGCTGAGAATAAAGATAAAAGTATTACATTAGATTTAACATTGCTTTTTGCCTAAGACAAAGTGTAAGCACATTACAACAGACTGCTTTATTTTCTTTATATTCACAGTGCAACCATATCATGACCAAATCAGCAAGAAAAGTAAGCTACACATTCAATAAACCGTATTTCATAGTCAATGAGCAACATCATAATAACTACATAATATAGAAAACAAATTAAATGGTAACACTTTGCAATAAGTATCCATAACTTCTAAACATTAGTTAACATGAACTAGCAATAAACAATAATTTAGCAGCATTTTTTAATCTTTGTTAATGTTAATTTCAACATATCTTTATTAACTAACATTAACAGAGATTAATCAAATCTGTAAAAAATACATAAATAAATAAATTGTTCATGAAACCTAATGCATTAACTAATGTGAATGGGACCTTGTTGTAAAGAGTTACCAATAAGCTTTCATCATCATAATTATTAAAACCACAAATAGGCACTTGCAAAATTAAAAGATGGTTTCAATATTATGCTACCATTTCTTTGATTTGAAATATTTGCATTAAAGCTTATGCTGATGCTCCTTTTATTGGAGATATTGCATTGTTTACCTGTTAATCGTATCAAAGTTTAATCCAGAGAAGTTTATTCCTCGCTGTGGTTTGCGCAATACAAAATCTCAGAGTTCAGTATGGCAGACAACCACGCTTTAAACCGAATTCAGTTCCTAAAAAGACTTGCACTCTGACTGCAGACCTTGATCCGACAGTTTTGGGTGAACTGCTGTTCGGATATTTCCTTCAATCGTCGAGAGACCCTACAAATGTCCCTTGAAATCTGGAATGGATTTTTACGGTCCCGTCAGCGGGAACATTAATGTCATTTAGGGCATAAACGTCAACAAACTTGTTCAGTGATTATCGCTGAACTGGTATGCAGGTGGGTTCTTCAAGGAAATGTTGAGCACGTCATGAACACGGAAACGTCGTAGCAGAAAAACACTTGGGGAACTCCCCAACATGGGACAGTATACCTCGACTCCGTTAGTCTAAGGTGTGAACACACCCTTAGTCGATGCGGACCAGGAATAAGGTTTGAGTTGCCGATTGAGTTCTGTTCAGTTCATTTTTTACTAGTTTTGTTCATATTTTAATCGTATTTGTTTTTTGTAATATTGAGTTGTTCATTTATCGTGTTTTAGTGGCCTCCGCAGTCACTGCGGGGAAAAACATTAATCTGCTTCGTGTGGCGTCTCTGTTGTTCATCTGTTCTCTTCATAAATTAATATATAATCTGCTATATGCTTATCCTGTAAATTCATGATTAAAAATTTAAATGTAATTGAAAATTTAAGCTATTAAATGTCTTATTAAAATATGAAAATTAAAATGACGGATAATAATAATAGATTATGACAGAATTTTTACGACCCTGTCCATCAAAATGACGGACGATGAGAAAGTATAATATGGTGCGTTCACATACAACGCAAAGCGAGCGTTTTGCGCTTGCGCGATTACATAAAATGTCAACGCAAAAATGTGAATATAATGGCGCGACTCAAACACGCAAAGTTCTTGAAAAGGAAAAATATTGACGATGGTTAGCCTATATGTGGGATAGTGGTGTGCCATATAATTTTTTAGTTGTAAAAAGTGTGCCGTGGCAGTAAAAATGTTGGGAAACACTGTAAGAAAATACATGGCAAGGGATCTGAGACATTCCTCTGTACAGAATCTCTCCAAATCCTTCAAATTCCCAGCCCCCGGGAGTCACGTGACGCCATGCAAGGATCGAACGTGTGAGCTCTGCACACTTTGCTAGTTTTACACTTTTAATGATATCAACTGGTGAGATTCGATACACTCTGTTCCATAACTGTTTTAGGACCACGATTCAATTCAGTTCAGTGACTTTTATTATTCACAATGTGGAAATTTGTCTTTGACTTCACCAAACACAATAAAAACACCAGCACATCACATAACACAGCATAGAAAAAAAAACATAAATATGAGCCAATAAAAGTACCCTCTGCAGGCATATTCAAATACCTCTTAACATATTTACTCACATATACAGCTATGCGTTTAATAATCTGACTGCATTTGGCACTAATGACATCTGATACACATTCTTGACAGCCCACGGTTGCCTAAAACACCTCCTTGAGTGTAATAACTGAAAGTGACTGTGAAGAGGATGGGAAAGAACCTCTATAAAGCTTTTTGTTTTACTTTGGATATAAATATACTGTTTAGCTGCCTCTGTGTCTTACCTAAAATTTTACTTGCTACATTAAGAACTTTAGAGAACTTTGCTTTGTTTTTTACACTCAGGTTTCCTTACCACGTGGTCATATTGAAAGACATAATACTTTCCACGAGATTCTTGTAAACCATTTCTAAAATGTCTTTAATTACACCAAAGTGGTTTAACCTCCAAATAAGATGCAGTCTCTGCATCTTGTCAAAGAATTGAAAATCCTCGTGCTCTGAAGACATTAAAAGACACTTACGTGTTCAAGCTGATGCCTTCGAGCAGGCTGCGAGCCTGGGAGTCGATTTAGTTGGGGAAGTGTGAGAAATGCGGCAAGAGATGCTGAACATGTCGGCAATGCTGACAAAGGTCATTGCTGACTTGGAGGATCGTGTTGTGATACGTTAATTGATCTCTCCCATGGTGGCGAAGTTCACTGAGGTGGTTACAAGAGTGGGGGATGTTGAGAAATGGATCGATTACCTGGAGTCATAGGAGAGGGAATTATCTGCTAATCCGCTAGTGACCAAGGTGGATTTGGAGCATGGTGAAATTCCTGGATGGGCTCCTTCCGAATCTGCTCGACATAGCAGGCCACAAGCTCAAAATCGAGCGAGCTCACAAGGTTCCTGATCGGCATTCCGTGGAGGGAGGCAGGCCCCGATCAATTCTGGACAAATTTCTGAGATCATCCGATAAAGATCTTGTGTTTCGCGAGGCAAGGAGTAAAGGGAGGCTTTCTTGGAAAAACTTTTTCTTGTTCCCAGACTTTGCAAATTCGACAAGAGAGAAATGTGATCGATTCAAGGAATAAAAGAAACTCTTACATCAAAGGATGGTCACTTTTGCACCAAATTGAGAATAGATGCTAAGGATGGCCGTAAAACATTTGCATGCCCACAGCAAAAGATGTCCTTCATAAAGTCAATGGAGTCAGTAAGTCATCTTATGGTACTCACGTTGCAGCCAAGTGGACCGGCTCACTTAACATTCATTTGACTGTTTATCAAATCTGCGTGTTTTTTTTTTTGTGCTGGCTCCGCCTAGTGGGTGAGTTTATTTTGTAGTGTAACACACCTTCAGGACAGTTTTATGGATGAATCTACATTAATCTCTTTGTGTTTATTCCGCCTATTGGCTGTAGTTTGTTTTATAGATTATCTTTTGCTTTGTAGTGCTGTCTCACAAAATTTGTATAGAAACACTGAACTTGAGTAATCCGATGGCAAAGTTGTCGCCAGGGTTCTCGTAGGCATGTATGGACTGTTTGAGTTTGGAGGGATGGACGCCAGTTGGCGCTATCGTGCGCAGGATTAATGAGAATGTTTTTATTTTTCTGTTTATTTGGTTCTGGGGGATGTTTGGGTTCTGATGGTTGCCCTAATGTTGGAATGTAGTCTATATAATCTTGTTTTTGACACACAATCTATTTTTTCATATATGTCAAAATGTCAAATGTTAATATGAGTGAATTGTCTCTCTACACATGGAATGTGCATGGTTGGGGCACCCCATAAAAAGAAGGAAGGATATTTCTCTTCTTAACCCTTGTGCATCCTTGTGGACATTTTTGGCTTTTTCAGTTTTGTTTTTTTGATAACTTTGTCTGTGTTAATGCTAACTGCATAAAATTTTCCACAGGTGTGAATTTTTATTGGAATTTTAATATTTCACCCTATTTTCTTTAAAAAAATATTTTTTGCACTAGTTACACAAAATACTCCCTCTTAGCGTCGTTTTGGACAAAAATGGCACATTGAAACCCATTAAAACTGCGATTTTTAATCCCAGTGCTTTATTTTATTTAACTATAAAATTATGCAATCTTGTTTAACACGCTTTCATTATGTTGGCAAGGCTGCAAAATTTACATTTTAAATATTTTTTACCAGATCGTGCCATTTTTTCAGGTTTGGCATATCATCACTTTTTTCTAACCTCAGAGGTTACCAAAGCGCTTTACACTGTGTCCCATTCACACACACATTCATACACCAATGGCGGCAGAGCTGCCATGCAAGGCGCTAACCTACCATTGGGAGCAACTTGGGGTTCAGTGTCTTGCCCAAGGACACTTCGGCATGTGGAGTCATGTGGGCCGGGATTCGAACCACCAACCCTGCGATTAGCAGCCGACCCGCTCTTCCACCTGAGCCACAGCCGCCCCATGATGCGTTTGTTGTTGTTTTCTGCTGTTTTTGGCTTATGCATATTATAGAGCCAATTAGATACATTATGAATATATAATTGTGTGAGTGTGTTGGTATGGATTTCAGAGTGTGGTTTGTATGTGTCTGAGGCTCTAATAATAAAAATAAAAAAAATTCTGTTTAGCATTTATTAAGTTGAAAATAATTATAATTATTATATTTTTTTATAAAAAAACAACAGTGGCATTATGTAAACAAACCGGCATTTAAAGTGTTAAAATTCTGAAAATAGATGAATGTTTGGTAATTATGATTAGAACTGATGCTGTTTAAAATATAAGTCAGTGAAAGTAGAAAAAAATATTATTCTATAATATTTTTATGACACTTTTTTGACATGGCCATTTTTGTCCATTATGGACCTGAGTGGTAGCTTTTTTTTTAAATCTGATACTGCATAAGCATCAAAATGAATGTTGTTGTTAAAGTGTTAAAATTCTGAAAATAAATGAATGTTTGGTAATTATGATTAGAACTGATGCTGGTAGAAAAAAATATTATTCTATAATATTTTTATGACACTTTTTTGACATGGCCATTTTTGTCCATTATGGACCTGAGTGGTAGCTTTTTTTTAAATCTGATACTGCATAAAAAATATGAAAGCATCAAAATGAATGTTGTTGTTAATCATTGACATATCCGAGGCTCTAATAATCAAAGAAAAAAAATTCTGCTTAGCATCTATTAAATTGAAAATAATTACTATTTTTCATTTTTTCCTAAAAAAAACAACAGTGGCATTATGTAAACAAACCAGCGTTTAAAGGGTTAAAATTCTAAAAATGAATGAATGTTTGGTCATTATGATTAGAGCTGATGCTGGTTAAAAAAATTATGTCAGTGAAAGTGGAAAAAAATATAAATCTATAATATTTTTATGACAGTTTTTGGACATGGACATTTTTGTCCATAATGAAGCTATGTGTAACTTTTTTTAATTGATGCACAAGGGTTAAGCTTAAGAAATATGATACAGCGCTTGTTCAAGAAACGCACCTTTCTCCGCAGGAAGCTGAAAAAATTGGAAAGATATGGGGTGGGCATTTTTTTTATAGTGCTGGCTCGAGTAAGAGCAGGGGAGTCATTACACTGATAAGTGAACATCAGCAATTCAAATGTCTCAAACAGAGTAAAGGTAAATTAGGAAGAGTCATAATTGTTTTAGCTGAAAATTAGGGATAATGTCTTATTTTAGTGAATATTTATGCACCTAATGGTGATGATCAGGGCTTTTTTATACATCTGATCATAGTGAAGCAAATGTGTGCAAGCCCCCCAGAGTAACATTGATGCTTCACAGGATGTGTAAAAATCTAGGTCTTACAGATATTTGGAAACTTTTGAACCCATCTGGTAGGGACTATACATTTTTTCATCAGTCCATAAGATTTACTCTAGAATAGATTTTTATATATATATATATATATATATATATATATATATATATATATATATATATATATAATTCCCTCGTTTCATCTGATGTTGATTGCTCAATTGGAAATATTTTAGTTTCAGATCACGCCCTGGTGTGTTTAGAGCTGTTGCCACATATGGAGAAAAATAAATCATATAGTGGGTTCTTTAATGTATTCCTTCTGCAAAATCAAAATCAACAAATGCTAAAGGCTGAAATCAATGTCTATATGGAGACCAACTGGTACTCAGGATCCTCTTTGGGCATGGCTTTGGAGGCACTTAAGGTGATTCTTAGGGGCTGGATCATACAATATGTCTCATTCACCAAAAAATCTAAAGTACAAGAACTCGTGGAATTGGAAGGGCATATTAAAAGTGCAAAGACAGAGCTGAAGTGCCGAATTTCATCTAATGGCCGATTTACCTGACTGAAATACAGATATAATACTATTTTGTCACAGAAAGGTGTTTTGGCTATTCAGGGCAAGACGGTCATACTTTGAGTCGGGGGATAAGGCAAGGAAACTTCCGGCTAGATATATAAAACAGAGAGAGTCTTTTTCTACCATTCCCTCAGTGAAATCTGATGGTGGTGAAAATGTTTACCTCAGCTATTGATATTAATAATGTTTTTAAAGAATTCTATCTTGATCTTTATAGTTCCACGTCTTCGTCTAATGATGAGGATATTAAAAACTTTGTGGAACCATTAGAACTTCCCAAACTTACGACTGAGCAAAATAATTCTCTTGATTCTGTGATAAACTTGGAGGAGCTTGGCGAGGTAATTAAGGCCTTGCCCACAGGCAAGCTTCGGGGCCAGACGGCTTTGCCACTTAATGTTTTAGATCATATGCTACAGAACTGGCTCCACTTTTGCTAGAAGTTTATATGGAATTATTTAAGAATTGGAAGCTTCCGCCAACCATGATATGAGCCCAGATCAGTCTGATTCTTAAAAAGGACAAAGAGTGAGTGTAAGAGTTACCATTCAATTCCCCTGATCCAGCTATACGTTAAAATACTGTACAAAATTTTGGCTAACTGATTAAGTAAAGTTATGACATCTCTTATACATATAGATCAGGTGGGGTTTATTCAGGGCTGTAGCTTTTCTGATAACGGTGTTTCATCAATATCTTGTGGTCAGTGGCGAATGATCAGACTCTGGTTGCTGCCATCTACTATTGGATGGATTAAGTTACTTTATAGACACCCGGTAGCTATGGTACAAACAAATGGATTAATTTCATATTATTTTACTCTGGATAGGTGCACCCAGCTGGGTTGCCCTCTTTCCCTATTATTGTTCTGTCTTGCCCTGGAACCATTAGCAGCCATGATAAAAAAGGAGGAGGATTTTCCAGGGGTGATGGCGGGAGGTGTGGTGCATAAGCTTTTGCTTTACGCAGATTATATTTTATTATTTGTTTTTGACCATAATAGATCTATCCCTTGCCTCCACAGAATTATTAGTTCATTTTCTAAATTCTCAGAATTGTTTTATTTTTTTTTATTTATTAGTTAATTGGTCTAAATCCGAAGCTTTGGCTCTGACAGCATACTGCCTTGTAACAGATTTTTCAGCCAGGCGACTTCCAGTGGCTCAAACAGGGCATTAAGTATTTGGGTATTTTATTCCCAGCAAATTTGTGTAAATAAATTTTGACCCTTGAATAAAAAGGTTTTCAAGTGATGTGGGCAGGTGGGCTAAATTACATTTATCTATGATTGGGAAGGTTGTTATTAAAATTATTTCCTCTTGGAACTCCCCTGTAATAGCTGTTTTCGAAGCACCACCCACACAGTTCACCAAACTCGAACTCGAGGCGAAATCTCCGGGAGGAAATACTTCTCCAGCAGAAGTCCATAGAGAAAAATTCACAATCGCGCAGGTTTCCTTTGAGATGACGTATTTTCGCCCATGGAATTTCGCCGTGCAAAGGTACGTGTGACAATCTACTTAAAGGGATAGTTCACCTAAAAAGTATCATTCTCTCATCATCTACTCAACCTCATGCCATCACACTCTTTCTTCTGTTGACCACAAACGAAGATTTTTAGAAGAATATTTCAGCTCTGTAAGTGAATGGGTACCAGAACTTTGAATATAAATGCAGCATAAAAGTAATCCATACGACTCCAGTGGTTAAATTCATGTTTTCAGAAGTGATAGGTATGGGTGAGAAATATTTAAGTAATATTTAATGGGTGAGAGAGGGTAGTATTGTGAAATGCCCCATGACCAAACAGCTCTTTAGTGTCCTGAACATATGCATGCGGTCCACAACACTAGAGCTCGCAGCTAAAGCAAGTGGGGAGGAATTCATTTGTAATTTATTCATGAAATACTTTTAAATTGTATGTATATTGATAAATTAAAAAATATATATATACTATAGCTAGTTCAACCAATAGCATTCTAATTTACATACATTTGGCTGGAGTTTCAAGTGATGCTAAAATCAACTTGTGCTCCAGAGGCAGAGCCGGATTATCCATAAGGGCACTTGGGCCAGTGCCCAGGGGCACCAACCATTCACAACCACTAGGGGGGCACCACGTGACACAAGCTTTAAAAATATTTTTTGTAAATTGTTATATTATTAACTTGAAATTCTTGAAAGACCATACATAACTTGTTTATGAACACTAATTTAACAATAATAATAATAATAATAATAATAAATTATAAATAAATGAAGATTACATGACCACTATCACTCCCCCCTCCCCAATCTGTCAGAGTTGAGTTGGTCCACAACAAAAAATGTGTCATTTTTTTAACGGCTACAGAAAATGAATCAAAATCCAAAATGGACAGACGGGCGTCACGTCTCGGTGCACGAATTTACACGGAGAATACACGGTATAAAAATAAATAAAACTAAATAGCGATACATATCGCTCTATTTCACATAATGAACAGTCTGATCAAGATTGCAATGCTGGAGTGTGTGTGTGTTTGTGTGTGCGCACGCGCGATCGAACTGTGTGTGAGAGAGACACTGATCTATTATAGAATGTCATTATATAGATCAGTGGAGAGAGAGAGCGAGAGAGAGAGGCGCGGGCGCGATCGAACTGTGTGTGCGTGTGTGAGAGAGAGAGAGCCGTGGGCGCGATCGAACTGTGTGTGTGTGTGTGTGTGTGTGACGTGAGAGAGAGAGAGCCGTGGGCGCGATCGAACTGTGTGTGTGTGTGTGTGTGTGTGTGACGTGAGAGAGAGAGAGCCGTGGGCGCGATCGAACTGTGTGTGACGTGAGAGAGAGAGAGCCGTGGGCGCGATCAAACATAAAAACATACTCCGTCATTTTGTTCATACAGGACATCATTCAAACTGCAAAGTGTTTACTTATATTCGTGTACACTCGTAATAAAACACAACAAAGTGCTTTTGTCACACTCTAAACTCTTGTCAAACTGTAACCTACAACTGTCACCCAACAAAACACACACACACACAAATCTGTTTATTTTTAAGTTACACATTCTACATTGATTAAAAATCAAATGTGTTTTAATGGTAGTCAGGGTTTCCCGCAGCACTTTGAAACTAAGGCGGCCGCCTAAGCAACACACGCCTGCCGCCTTAACTACGTCGTCAAAAAAATACATATGAGCGATATTTGAAAAGTTAACACGTAGACAACGCGTAGACAACACGTTAACAACGTGCAAACAACGTGTTGTTGACGTGTTGTCTACGCGTTGTCTACGTGTTAAAATTCGCGTATATTTGAACTGCCTGGCGTTCCATAGATATTCGCCGTGTTACTCTGTCCTGTTTTATCCCTTTCCATCTTTAAATATGTGATAAGCCTTCGTGTTCGCTTCAGTCTTGTTATCAGCGCGTTCTTCCGCAGCGGCGCCGAGCGTGTGTGTGTGTGTGTGTGTCTGTGTGTTCATCTGAACCTCATTGGTCTGTCACTGCTCGTCAATGTCAGAATATTTGAGATGACCAATCAAATCAAAGTAGGCGGGCTTTATGTTCACAGCGCGAATTTTAGTAGAGCGACTCGACAGTAAAGGAGCGACTCGACGCTAATCTAAACTTCATTCACTTTCCATGTATAGATCAAGACAGACTTGCGGAACAGACTGCAGGGGAACAGTCTGACAGCCTGCATGAAAATATGCATAAATGGTCCACTCGTAAAAGAGTGCAATTACCGAAGGGCCCTTGAATTGTTTTTTTCTAAACCAAGGAGGATAGCCTGACAAGCGATGCTAGGTGTCAGCTCTGCCATAAGCAGTGATTGTAATAAGCTTTGGACATTTTGACGGAATATTAGATGTAATGTTATTACCTTGACAAACTAATACATCATTAAAAAGATATGAATCGAGTTTCAGTATTTGAACAGAATCCTCCGAATTCTCGTGAAAGAAGGTCGCATTCGAAGTGTCCTACTCGTTTTTCTGAAACGAGACAGCCTCGATGACGTATGCGGCTGACAAATGTGACCTCCGGAGGACGCGGCCTTCAAAACGAGATACCACAAACTGTAGAGAACTAAGAGAGAAAGACAAAAGAGCAGTATGAAGATTTAGGTTATTAAAACATTCTACATCTGTGATCCATGGGAAAAAGTAACAGCATTTGTTTTGGAAACAAAATGAGGGAGGGTAAAGAATAACAGAATTGTATTTAACTATTTCTGAAATCTTAAAAGGTTGTATTGCTACCAGGAGCAATGAGTGAGGGAGACATTTTTTTTTTTTTTTTAGAAATGAAAAAATGTGGTCCCTGCAAATAAGTCATGTGACTTTGTATAACAAAAATGTTCACGTCAACTCTTTTTTTGAAAACTCTTTTCATTGTTATTTTTGTGAGTTATACAAGCTGTCAAATTGAAAATATTTTTATATTGTATTATATGGGTCCTAATGTGTTGGAAAATAGCAATAAATAATTTTCTGAGGTAAATTTCCCTTTTAAGTGTTAATTCAGCAATAGCACATGTGATTGGTCCAGCCTGACAAACACTGAGAAAGTTACGACGTTGTGAACTGTAATGAACAATAATTAAACGTTAACAGGCAAATTGGCATCATTTTTTTTAGACATTTCAGTTGAAGCAAAGGTCTGTGGATGATGCAGTCAACATGGGATTGCATCATGTTCTGCAACATCTGGACAGACCGGGGACATACGCAAGGATCTTTTTTTTGTGGCTTTCAACACAGTCATTCCAGCTATTCTCCAGACTAAGTTAAACCAACTCCTTGTTCCAATATCTACCTGTCAGTGGATTACCAGCTTTGTGACAGACAGGCAACAGCTTATGAGGCAGGGAAAATTCACTTCCACCACCTGTACCATCAGCACTGGTGCCCCCCAGGGATGTGTGCTCTCCCCACTACTCTTCTCGCTCTACACAAATGACTGCACCACCAAGGACCCCTCTGTCAAGCTCCTGAAGTTTGCAGACGACACCACTGTCATCGGCCTCATCCGAGATGACGATGAGTCTGCATATAGAAAGGAGGTTGAACAGCTCAGTCAAAACAACCTGGAGCTGAACACACTCAAAATGGTGAAGATGATTGTGGACTTTAGGAGGAACACCCCAACATTGTCCCCCTCACCATTCTAAACAGCACCGTGGCAGCAGTGGAGTCATTCAGGTTCCTGGGCACTACCATTTCACAGGACCTGAAGTGGGAGATACACATTGACTCCATTGTGAAAAAGGCTCAGCAGAGGTTGTACTTCCAACACCAGCTGAGGAAGTTTAACCTGCCACAGGCGCTGCTGATACAGTTCTACTCAGCAGTCATTGAGTCTGTCCTCTGCACTTCAATAACTGTCTGGTTTGGTGCAGCTACAAAATCAGACATCAGAAGGCTACAAAGGACAGTTCAGACTGCTGAGCAGATTATTGGTTGCCCCCTGCCCCCCTTCAATAACTATACACTTCCAGAGTGAGGAAAAAGGCTGGTAAAATTTTTTCGTTTTTAATTACCTATGTCTTGCTGCTGTTTTTGTATTGTTTGTATTGTTGTACACTGGAAGCTCCTGTCGCAGCTTACGCGGCTTATTCAAATACAAAGTCTACTAAATAAAACATCTGACGTTTTCTAAGTGTAAAAATGACCACCAGAGCTTTAAAATTTATTAAAATTAAATGTATTTCTCCAGAATTCCGTGGAATACTCCTCGCATCAAGCCATCAAAAATAATAGTGGGAATAAAATTAGGACGTTTCTTGTCGTTTTGTGAATGGTTCCGTTTTACATACTCAACGCATGGTGGCGCTCTGCTCCATTATATTCACCGCAGCCTACATTGAGCTACAGACAAAGAAGAAACGCATCGTGGCCACATGTGAAAGTTCATAGGAAGAAACATGGTGGAGAAGTCTGACATACGCGTGGTTCGCTGCGGCGGCAGCAAAATAAACCTGCGAGCTCCGATCATCTCCAACGACTCGAGGTACCCGCTGTTAAATCAAGTTATCTCTTGTGTTTACTTCTTTCTCTTAGTTTTTTAAATGTATCATCATAAATAGACAAGACGATTGTTGGAGGTAATCATGCACGATCAACCTATCAGCAAATTAAACTCTTGAGACTCTGGATGTCTCTTTAAACATTTAGAGTGAAATTAACTGCATCTTTAATATTACATAACCATTGGTGATTGATTACACTGCTGGTGGATGTTGGTATGCATTCAATTTTAATAATTAAATAATCTGATCCCACATTCTTAGTGAATCACTGTTCTAGACACAGGTCATGCCTATTGCTTTATTATTAAATATCTGTAATAATAATAATGGAAATCACATAATGATTACGTTAAAATACAGATTTTACAGATGTGTCCCATTTTACTGCCTTGTTGCAGTGTTTATTTGTCAGCAGTACTTGTTGACAAAGAAATGTGTTCTATGATCTTATCTTTAAAGTGGCATTAGATGGAAATAAATTAGTAATACAAATACATTTAAAAATTGTGGGTGCATGTTTTTGAATAATAGATTATACTGTATACGAGTAAAAAAAACTAAACTATGTGTTAAAGGAAAGTGTATTATTAAAAACCAAGTATTTTATACTAGAATCCTATATTAAGTTGTATGCAAAATGTTAGGTGAGTGGAAATTTTTATAAATTATATTAAAGTAGCAATAATTGAAAAAAAAAAAAAAACATTGTAATGAGTACAATAAACAGTACTGGTTTAAGATATGTCCTGATTTGTAAATAGGAAGCATTATGTTAATTATCATATTATTAAGCATTAATATGAATGAGAACATTCACCATTCGATGTCATTGCATTTAGTTGTAACCACATTGTGTCACTGAATGTTTGTTTGTTACAGGTTTGTGTTGTGCGGCTCTGGAGATTCAGTGAAAGTCTATAGCACACGCACAGAAGAGTGGCTCCACACTCTTCATGGCCACACCAACCAAGTCACAGGCATTGCCTTGAATCCAGCCAATCACCTGCAGGTTTGTGTGCCAGGTTCTTAAAGGGTTAGCTCTCCCCAAAATGAAAATTCTGTCATTTACTCACCTTTATGCCATCCCAGATGTGGATGACTTTGCGGTACACAAACAAAGATTTTTAGAAGAATATTTCAGCTCTGTAGGTCCATACAAAGTGAAGGGTGCCACAATTTTGAAGCACCAAAAAGCACATACGGGTCACATAAAAGTAATCCAGACAACTCTGGTGGTTGAATCCATATCTTTTGAAGCACTATGATAGGTGTGTGTGAGAATCAGATCAATATTTATGTCAATTTCTTTACTATAAATTCTCCTCTTTGCTCAGTCAGTCTCCACTTTACAGATTCACGTTCTTTGTGCATAATGCCCCCGATGTGGTAGGGAGGAGAATTATGACAAAAGAAATGACATAAATATTTATCTGTTTCTCACCCACACCTATCATATCACGTCTGAATACATGGGTTTTACCACCAGAGTTATACGTAGGGCTGGATACTGTTCAAAATATTTCAATACCGATACCTTGACTTTGATACCGGTTCCTAAATGATACTTTTTTCAATATGAATTTTATGAAATCTGTTTTAACAAGATTACAAACATTACCTAAAAAAAAAAACTTTAGTTTTATTTTTTCAGTTTGTTGACTTTTTTTACAGACTCAAAGACTCATCTCCTGAGCCTTCTGGTCTCCTCATGTCAGGGTGGGCAGAGGCTATAACATTAATGTGAAGAGGAAAAAAAAAACAAGAAATCTAAACTGTTAATTCAGCCAACCCTGAGGATAAGTACGGTTTAACAAGATAACTAGTTTAATGTGAGTTAAACTTGATCAGTTACTGTCAACCTTAAAGCATTTTTAGCATTGATTTAGCTAGCTATATATAGCCATACATCCAAACAATATCTAACGTTACGTAGGTCCCAGTACTTTGGACTATGTCACTGTGCACAGTAAGGTTAATTTAACAAGTACACAAGCATGTACCACTACAAATTAGCCGATTTTGTTGGTTTGTTTGCTAAACGTTAACCTACCTGTCGGAGTCCCAGTCATAGCTCCGCTGCATTCATCAGTAGTTTTGGAGGAGGACTCGTGTGGTGGGCATGAGGACGCTGAGAGGATGACTGCACCGGCTCTGTATTCTTGCATAAATTTATTTTCAAGTGCTTCATCAGATTGGTCGTGTTGCTGGTCTTGGCAGCAATTATCTTGTTACAAATATGATATTGTGCGCTGTTGGCATCGAGCCTGGTTAAATGTAGCCACACCCTCATGTGTGAGCCGAATTGCTAGGCGTAACCAGCGTTAACTAGTGTTTTTCCTTGACGCCTAAACACAGCCAATCACCGGCAATTTGGGCACATCTAGCATGCTACATGCTTATCACTGACGTTGACGAGATTAAACCCTTAGGTATAGAAATTTGGTACCGAACGACAAGACATTTTTTGATACTCGATAGTTTAGAGGCAATTTGGTCGGTGCCTAAAATGTATCGAACTCAATACCCAGCTTTAATGTGGATTTTGGAGCTTAAAAAGTTTGGCACCCATTCACTTGCTTTGTGAGGACCTTCAATGCTGAAGTATTCTTCTAAAAATCTTAATTTATGATCTGCAGAAGAAAGAAAGTCATACACATCTGGGAGAGTGAGTAATCATGATCAAAATTTTCATTTGTGGGTGAACTATCCCTTTTGAATAAATAGAATTCCTAGCTACTGAGCTCCTTTGCTCAGTCAGCATTCAAATGCTGCTGCAATATTTTTATGCAATGAAAGTTGGCCCATAGGAGCTTGTCACTCTTACCAATTTGCAGAGTGCAGATAGTCATACTCTACATTAAGTACTTGAACGATTTCACTTGTTTTTTTTTGTTGGATTTTTTGCCATTCAGATTACAAAGAATTAAGCAAATTTGAGTCAGATATGCTAAAAAGTTGGATTTTTGCTGCCTTGACACATGACATTTTGTACATCCAACAAAGACCCTGACCATCATCCCTCATTTTGTGAGTGTGTGTGTTAAAACGAATAAAACAACAGAAATTCTCTTTATTTTTTTCATTCTACTGCAGGTATACTCTTGCTCAGCAGATGGCACTGTTAAATTATGGGACTACATTGATGGCATCCTTATCAAGGTACAGCTTGTTAACTGTGAGAACTCAAGGGTGCTGTTTCTTTAACAAACATTGCTATAACTCGTACCTTTCATGTTGTTTTCTTACTTTTCTTTTAGACGTTTAACATTGGATATCCGTTGGTTTCACTATATGTGTCCCAGAAACATGAGGGAGTCCTTTTCCTTCATCTTCCCATGGCTTCAGATTCAAAAGCTGGTATGTTTATACTTCTAGACCTAATTCACAGATCCAGTTTTGCCAGGTTTCTGCATCTGCCATTTAAGAAAAAAAACTGCATCGGTCCAATTACCTTCAGACTGTGTAAATGCAGTCATTGGCTGTTAATGGAGGAAGTCATTTAGTTTACTGCCACATTATTGTCCTGTTTTGCACACTGATTTGACATTCTCAGAATAATTAAGCTGTCGTGTGATTTCAAAAACTGATAATAATCATTCTGTTCCCGGGCACTGTGATACAGTGATTTGAAACCAACACTCTAGAATCTCTTTAGCAGTTCTGCATGGAACGATTCAAGTGTTTTATGACTCTGTAAAGGAGAAATTATTTTGCAAGCATGTTCATAACAAATTGCTAATGCGCACCACAAACCTTGAAGAAACAAAATGCAAACTTGCCTACGCAGAACTATCAACATTCTTGAACTACTGCTTTTCTAACATTAAAAAGCTTATCAAGTCTGTTTGTGGGGTGAAAGAGCATGAACAGTTTGAGGTCATCCTAAGCAGTAGGCTTTTGTGTTTGCATGTCCAGAGTGTTTCCAGTTGGCTGCTGCCCATCTACCCAAATCAGCAGAACTCGAGGTGGAAGTCAAAGAGCTCTCTGCAGTTCTGACCGAAATCAGCCAAAACCCCAGCTGCACAGCTTTTGGGAGAGGGGTAAGTGCTTTCTCATCACTTTCTTATAGGGTGGTTGAAAGAATTGACTTAACAGATTGTTTGATAAGTTGTCTTGAAACCATTTGTCTAATCACATTCTAAGTACACCTTTTGAGGTATCTGTTTAAAAGGCTAGTTAGTCCAAGTCTAAATTATATATATATTTTTTTAATAATTACACAAAATTGATAGGACTTACAGGCGCAGGAAGACAAACACACAGAGGACATGGCTGCGTATTAAGCACCTATTTATGCCATCCTGAAAGAGTTTTGCATTTCTGAGCATATTTAAGGCCACTGCACTCTTTCTATGAAATCAAAGCAAAAATCGGTGTGACGTAGGGGTGGGCAGTATGACCAAATCATACATCACAAAATTTGTCATTTTAAATCACGATAATGGGGAAAATCAAGAAAAATTGCTTAATATATTAAATAACCATATTGTAATGCCTTTTTAGGATAATCAAGTCTGTGAATTAAATGCATCCAAATTCCTGTCTTTGACTATGTTTGTCAAGATCCAAATAAAAGAAAGAAAAAAAAAACATTATGCCACTAGTTGTTGACCAATATTATAATTTTTTTATAAACTTTCCTCCAGAAACACAGGATCTTCCCCAAGAAATGCAAAAACGTCAATAATGCATAAGAAAAATAACTGAATCCCACAAAAATATACACTTGCAGAAAATATCAAATTATGTAAAGTAATTGGTCTAAATCGGAAGCTCTTGCTCTGACAGCATATTGCCCTGCCATGGCTTTCCAACCTGGCACCTTTCAATGGCTCAAGTAAGGCATTAGGTATTTAGGTGTTTTATTTTCAGCAAATGTAAGAGATATGGTTAGTTAATTTGGAGCCACTAATGAAAAGGTTCTCATGTAATGTGGATAGGTAGGCTTCACTACATTTGTCAATGGCAGGGAAGTTCAAGGTTATAAAAATTAGTTGTATCCCCAAATTCAATTATCTGCTAAAGAGTTTATCTCTAGAAGTTCCTCTTTCTTGTTTTGATAACAAGCTCCTTTTCACTTTATTGTTTTTTTTTTCTTAAAGGGTTCGCTCACCCAATTTTAATTCTGTCATTTACTCACCATTATGCCATACCAGATGTGGATGACTTTGTTTTATCTGCAGAACACAAACAAATATTTTTAGAAGAATATTTCAGCTCTGTAGGTCCATACAAAGTGAAGGGTACTTGCGAGACTGGGTGGAGGGCTGGCCTCTATTTTCAAAGACAATTTCTCATGTCGGCTTTTAACGACGGATTCATATAATAGTTTTGAATTACACCTGGTTCTGGGCTCTGTCAATCTCTTGGTGATTGCGCTGATATTTCAACCCCCGAAACCTAACAGAGACTTTCTCACTGAATTTTCAGACTTTTTAAGTGGCATTTTGCCCAAGTTTGATTTTTAATTCTTGGGGATTTTAATGTGCGTGTGTGTTGCCCAACCCAACCCTCTGGCAAAAGATTTAATTCGGCTTATTGACTCTTTTGATTTAGTCCAACTGGTGAAAGACCTTACTCATACACTTGATATTGTGTTGGCTCATGGTTTTTCTGTGCTGGACATTGAGTTGGGTGGTTACAGCTATAGATCATAAACCTATATTTACTGCTACTGTCATCTCCTGCTGCTGTGAATCCGCCTATTTGTAATGATCCCTCTGAGTCAACAGATGTGCGAAAGCTTCTGTCAGTTCTTTGTTGATAAGGAAAATTAGACAAAATGTAAAATGTGTGTTCAAACTGTATTGGTATTGTTTGCGATTCGGTTTCCTTTCTGTTTTCTTTCTGTTTTAACAGAAGATTAACCAACTTAAGCCTACGGGGTCTTTTTTTTTTTTTTTTTATGTGGTTGGGCCCACTCTTCATTTTATCAATGGGTGCCTGGAATCAGGAATTGTACCTGACTGTTTGAAACATGCAACTGGTAAACCCCTATTAAAACATCAAAATCTGGATCCTACAATATTATCAAATTTTTGGCCCATCTCTAAAGTTTCATTTTTATCCAAAGTTATGGAGAAAGTGGTTCTTCACAAATTGCAGAGATTTTTGGTTGATAACAAGGTTTTTGATATATTTCAATCAGGTTTTAGAAAACGTCATTTGACAGAGACAGAACTTGTAAAAGTTTGAAATGATGTCTAAATAGCCACTGATTCTGGGAACTCAGCTGTCCTGGTTCTTTTAGATTTAAGTGCTGTTTTCTATACAGTTGACCATGATATCCTGCTTTCTCGGTTGGAGCATGTTGTGGGTATTAGAGGAACTGCCCTTAGTTGGTTCCAATCATATCTTAAAAATAGAAGTTTCTCTGTAAATATAGGAAAATTCCACTTGAGTGTTGCTCCCCTGACTTGTGGGGTCCCCCAAGGCTCTATTTTGGCACCCATATTGTTTTCTCTTTATATGCTACCTTTAGGCTCTATTTTTGAAAAACATGACTTGTATTTTCACTGCTATGCAGATGATACACATTGATCTGCCCCTGAAGCATAAAAATGGCTTGGACTCACTCTTTGCCTGTGTGTCTGATGTTGAGGCCTGGATGTCTAAGTTTTTTAAATTGAAATGAGAGTGAAACTGAGATCATTGTGTTTGGCTCTTCAGAAGCCCCTAAAACTTCTCATTTAAATTTGGGTGTTTTATCTTTTTCGGTTAAAACTTCTGTGAACAATTTGGGGGGTCTTTTTTGATAGTGCTCTTAAATTTGACAAGCAAATCATCTCTGTCCAGTTTTTATCATCTAAGAGTACTTGCTAAATTGAAGTCCATTCTGTCCGTCAAGCACTTAAAAGCATGCATCACTGTTTCTATCACCTCAAGATTGGTCTATTGTAATTCTCTATATTTGTGAATAAACAATTCTTACATATCTAGATTACAGATGGTTCAAAATGCAGCTGCGAGACTCTTAACGGGTATCCGTAACGTGAAAATGTTACTTAGTATTTTAATGTCTTTACATTGGCTTCCTGTCCGTTCTAGAATTGATTTTAAAGTGCTCTTGCATGTATTTAAATCCTTAAATGGCCGAGCTCCTGCCTACCTCTCCGACCTTTTGTGTGATCACTCTCCAGGAAGAGATCTTAGATCTGCTAACCAGAGTTTATTAACTGTTCCTAAGTCGAAGCTAAAATCTAGGGGTGATCGAGTGTTCGCCATTGCCACATCTACATTTTGGAACAGGTTACTGACATCTATCAGAACTGCTCCAACACTAAATATTTTTAAATCAATAATATATCAAATAAAAAGAAAACAAACGCATCTTTTCACTTTTACTGATATTGTGTGAATTCCACACATAGAATGAGGCATGAACTTATTGATAATGCATATTAATGTTATATTAGTTGATGTTTTACATGTTGTCTTGAGTCCTCATATTTAAATGCTCCTCTAATCATCTCCCCCAGCGGTGTGGCGGGTGTCTGAATGGCGGGTGTCTGAATGTTTGCAAACAGTATGCCGTTGCTCACTTATTTAAATTTTCTTTTTACATCTGAACCTATAACCCCAATTCTGAAAAAGTTGGGACGGTATGAAAAATGCTAATAAAAAAAAAAAGTAGTGATTTGTAAATTATATTAACCAATTTTATTATATTGAAAGCACTACACCTAAACATTATATGATGTTTTACCTTGTGAATTTCATTTTTTTTGTATTTTTTTTTATTTCAAATCAGATGATTGCAACACACTCCTAAAACGTTGGGACTGTTGAGTGTTTACCACGGTGTATATCATTATTTCTTCAAATAACACTTTTTAAGCATTTAGACACTGAAGACAAAAGTTTGTTACGTTTAGAAAGTGGAATTTTCCCCCATTCATCCATTACGCATGTCTTCGGCTGCACAATTGTATGGGATCTTCGTTGTCGTATTGTGCACTTCATAATGCACCACACATTCTCAATTGGAGATGGTCATGACTGCAGTCAGGCCAATCTAGCACCCGCACGCTCTGCTTATTCTACCAGAATGTGGTTTGAAGTTGTCCTGCTGAGAATGCCGGGACATCCCTGGAAAGTCTGTGCTGGATGGCAGTATATGCTGCTTCAAATGTACATTTTTACATATCTGCCTGCATTAATGGTGCCCTCACAGATGTGTGTGTGATACCCATGCCATTGGCACTGACACACCCCTGGCCCATACAGATACTGGCTTTTGGACCTGATGCTGATATACAGCTTGGATAGTTCTTTTCCTCTTTGTCCGGAGAACATGAAGGCTGTGTTTTTCAAGAACTCATTGGACCAAAAAACACTGTTGCACTGTTCTACTTTCTATCTGAGATGAGACCGAGCCCAGAGAAGTCGGCAGCGCTTCTGGACCGTATTGATGTAGGGCCTCTGCTTTGCATAGTAAAGCCTTAATTTGCATCTGTGGATGCAGCGGTGAATGGTTTTGACGAACAGAGATTTACCAAAGTTATCCCAAGCCCATGTTCATGATATCCATTACAGATTAATGTTTTTTCATAGAGGGATCATAGATCACGCGCATTCAGAAGTGGTTTTCGTCTTGCCCTTTACACAATGAGAGTTTACCAGATTCCTTGAATCTTTTAACTATATTGTGCACTGTAGAGGGTGAAATGCCCAAAATCCTTCCAATTTGTCTTTGGGGAACATTGTTCTCAAAGTGCTGGATTATTTTCTGAAGCATCTGTTGGCAAATTGTCTTGAATGATCCTTGCTCTTGAAGGGCTAGACTGTTTTTGGAGGCTTCTTATATACTATTACACAATTGCCTCACCTGTTTAACATCTCCTGTTTCACATTGCCTTATTTTAACACGTCGTCACATTGTCAGTCTTAAATGGCCATCTCAACTTTTTTGAGCTTGTTGCAATCATCTAATTTGAAATTACTGTACATTTAAAAAAAAAAAATCACAAGGTAAAACCTCATATAATGAGTAGTTGTAGTGTTTTAAATTTAGCAAAGGGTGAATATAATTTACAAATCACTATTTTTTGTTTTCATTAGCATTTTTCATAGTGTCCCAAAATTTTTGGAATTGGGGTTGTAGAAGCACTTCTCCGTGAGTGTGCTGGGGCATTTTAGATGATGTGTTGCTGATTCTCTTTACTACTGAAGTGCAGGGCTCTTGTGTTTTGCATTGATAATATCCTCAAACGCAAAATACAAGCCATCTGATACTAAAAATGTTACTTGCTGCAATGCAGAGATAGTGACAACATGAAATAAGATTGTTATGGTATAATGACAATAATACAGCTGTGTTAGTGATAAGAATTTAGATTTTCCTCAAGGGTCACTGATTGTAATTTACTCAACATTTATGCATTTTCACAGACGTTTGCACTTGGACTATCTGTCTCAGGTAGTCCAATCAGCCCTAATTGCAGGCTTAAACAGGGTCTAAAACATTTTGTGATCCAGTTCAACACTTGCCCACTGCAATTTGTTGTGGAAAAGTTAATCCTGATGCATCCCAATTGACCATGAAGAACAGACTACTCTCTTAACAGCAGAACATTGCACTAAAACAAGGATTTGAAACATTGCCAGTTATGTAAATTGGAAAAAGAAAAAAAAACCTGTTCATTCTAAAAATTTGGAAATGCTCTTATTCATTTCGATGGATCTTATTGACAGTAGTACCATCTTAAATTTTTGATTGGAATGACAGCGAGGCTGTGAGGGATAGATTTACTGTCTTTTCAGTGGGTTGTACTGTAGTTTGAAGTGTTTTGGATTGTTCCGCTGACAAAACATTCGTCCTATTAGTCATTTCTTTCTCATGCTCCCCGCACACACATCAGTGTCTTCCTGCCTGCACTAAGCAATCATAACTTGTCCTGTGAAACAATCTGTTGTGATAGATCCTGGGGGAGTCCAGGCCTCTACTTTGAAGCTGTAAAAAGCACATAAAGGCAGTATAAAAGTCATCCATATGACTGTAGAGTTTGAATCTATATATTTAGCTATAAGATTAAGGTTTGGGTGAGAAACCGATCTATACTCAAGTCCTTTTTTACAATACATGTCCAATTTCACTTTCACTTCTACATCATTTGTTTTTGGCAATTTGCGTTCTTCATGCATTTCCTACTGAGCAGGGAGGAGAATTTATGGTAAAAACGGACTTAAATATTGATCTGTTTGTCACACACACCTATCATATTTCTTCTGAAGACATGTATTTAACTACTTGAGTCATATGGATTCCTTTTCTACTGCCTTTAAGTGCTTTTTGAAGCTTCAAAGTTTGGTCACCATGCACTTGCATTGAATGGAACAACAGAGCTGAGATATTTTTCTAAAAATCTTTTGTGTTCAGCAGAAGAAAGTCACATATCATGCATGGCAAAAAACACTTCAGACATACTTTAGTGTTATGGAAAGATCCTTTTCCAACCTGCTCAGTCATTGTAAAGCAGTAAGGTAAACATGGTTTGAACCCCCTGTAGTTTAATTAGTGTGGTGCTGCACAGGTGTTTTCCTAGTGTAAGTGAGGTGTGCAACCATGTTGCAGCTTTACTAGTTGTTTTGGTAAAGCCATTACTCACCATGACTTGTGAACATTATTTGTGGTTGTTGACGTATAAAGACCAGTGCGCTTAATAGAGGGAGAGTCGCCATGGAGCAACCGGAGGTTAAGTGCCTTGCAAACGGATACTGTCTTTCCAATTACAAAGCTTGAAAGAAAATGATTACATTAGAAAGCCACATAAATGGCTTAAGCACCTGTTTTAAAATGTTCTGAATCAGGAATTTTGGGAGGTTTTTATTGAAGAGAGTGCCATTTTTTTAAATATCCATTATAGCCTTTTGTTACATTTACAGTCATGAACCGAGATTTGCGATTTCATATCAAGGGGAGGGACATTCTTATCCTAGACAGCATTTAATTGGACAGAAATCTGTAGTGCGGGATGAGTCATTCTTTTTGCAGAGAGAGAGTGTACATTTTAAGGGTCTGCTGTAAGTTCATTTTGTCAACCTTTAGGAGTATGCAGTCATGAGTATGGTTTCAAAGCTAATATACGTGGAACTTTAACATTTTGTTTTCTTTGTTGCATTTTCAGGGTGAATACATAGTATCTGCCAAACACCTCCGACTTGATGTTTTTTTCTTCCGGAAACAGAAGACATACAGGTAATAAAGTCTTAAGTTCAGAACATGCGGGAGCGTGTTCAACCACACTGCTTATTTACTGGCCTCAGGCACCTTATGACTTATGAATGTCTGTCATAGTTTATTTTTGTCCTTGGCTTTCTGCTTGTGCTGTCCCAAATGCCATAGCTTTTTTGTGAACCAAAAATGTTTTGCTTAAATTTCAATATTTTCTCTTAGTTTTTCTCTTAAAGCTACAGATAAGAAAGCAGCCAGAAATGCGTTCACATGCCTAGCCTGTCACCCAACAGAAGACTGCATTGCGACTGGTCACGAAGATGGCAAGATCCGCCTCTGGTAAGATATGAGGCCAGAGACCACAGCTTTGGTTTCAAATGCAGGTCACATTGGTCAGAATTGGACTAACCTGTACTGAACTATTTGCCTTTGCCACAGGAGAAACTTCAATCACAAAAAAGAGTACACGTATTCTACCCAGCACTGGCATCACAATGCTGTAAACACTTTGTGTTTTACTCCAGAAGGTAATCTTATTCAATAAGATGGTGTGGGTATAATTCACACTTTTTAATAGGGGTGTAAATCGGTTTTACGATAATATATGCCCATTTTACACAATCGGTTACATTTATTATCTCACAAGTGCAACCAAAATATATTTTTTTGTTTTATTAAGCTCTCTGAAATGTGCAAATCCACTTCGGGACATCCACAACAAAATAGGAATTGTTCTGCCAAGTTTATTGCCATGCTCCAAAATGGATAAAATGGCACCATGGAAATGTCATAAAATTTATTGAAAATGAAAGTTGCTGGTTCGATCCCCACAGCCACCACCATTGTGTCCTTGAGCAAGACACTTAACTCCAGGTTGCTCTGGTGGGAATTGTCTCTGTAATGAGTGCACTAAGTTGCTTTGGATAAAAGCGTCTGAACAAATTCATAAACGTTAATACATTTCAGTCTGTTGCTCACAGATAGATATTGTAAGCTGAGAGCTTCCCCAATGCTTTAGCACTTAAATCTCATTTGCGGTTGTGTATTTAAACTTGATGCATTGCGATTGGTCACGCAAGAGCCAATGGAGTTTTGCACCAGTGACGTCAAACATGGTGCAATATGTCTAAAGGTGGCATTTGTTTTTTCAATTGCTAGTGATCGCAAATGAGATTTTAAAGGGCAATCTATACTTTTAAGTCTTGGATTGAAAAACACTACTGTATCGGTAGGTACTAATCTGTTGAGTGGAGGTATCGAGTCAGTGCTTGTCCAGTGGCAGTTTGGGGCAGACAACAAAAAAGAGTTCCTACCACGTCTCGGAGGATCTATTGTGCACATATCTGTGTCAGATGATGGACAGTTGTTCTGCACATCTCATTCAGACAACAGTAAGTTAACGCTGAATTTGACATGATAAATGAATGTAAGATTAAGTTGCGACACAGCATTGTTCCTTTTCATTTTTTTTAAAAATGTGACCTTGGACATGTTTTTGGAAGCCATTTTTTATGCACTAAATATTATTTAATATAAACAACCTATCCAGTCTCATCTCATGTTTCTCATTTCTCTTCGCTTCCTCAGAGATCACAGTTATCGAGAGCAGCCTCAAAGTATCTGGTGTGATTCAGGGCTTAGTCAAAGGTTTGTAAGCAGAGTCAATTATACCAAATGTTTGGTTACCATAACTGTAGCAATAAGGTTTATGTCTTATGATGCCCTTGATGGTTCTAGGAGATGCAGTTTTGACTGATCTAATGATTGACCCACGCAGTAAAGCTTTAGTGCTAAATGGGAAACCGGGTCATCTACAGTTCTACTCCCTGCTGCATGACAAGCATCTCTATAATGTAAGTCTGTTGCACTCTGAACTCTTATGGTATCTCTTAAGCTTAGCATTTTTCAGAAATGCATACTTGAGCAAAAACATGGGGATGTGTCTATAGAAAATTGTGATCATGTGTTAGTACAGTGTGTCAAAGTTGTGCAAGTATTTGTCAGGAGAAATCACATGACCTGTGGGGTGCCTCTTCATGTGAAAAATTCTTATGTTTCAGTTTTGAAACACGGGTAGTCTGCGTAACGATTTGTCTGTTCTATTCACAGCTGGACATAGTGCAGCAAGAATATATTTACGAAGCCGGTCTGGATCAGTTTGAAGTGGTAAAGGCGGCCTTTGACGTGAAAGGTTCCTGGCTTGCTACAGTAGAGGAAAGGGGACAAAAATCCTCTGATCCTGAGTTTTTCCTCAAGCTATGGGCTTTCGATGACAAAACGCAAAGGTATTAATACATGTGTAAAATTCAAATAAAACCCCTGTTCCAAGATAATTTCATTATGATGAAGGGCTGTCACGATTATGAAATTTGGCTGATGATTTTTTGTCGTTTGACAATAAACAATTAATTAAACATTGTTTAATAATAGTGGTTTATGACTATTAATTGCCTGTTTTAGGGCTTTCGTGATTATCATATAAATTGTCATTTCATATTTAATTTCAAAGATATAAATCAAATAATAAAATAGGGATATATAATTTCCTTTTGAGGCTTTAAAACTTGAAAAGTAATGTTTTTAAAAATCCAAATATTTCGAAATACTTTTAGTCTCTCGTTTTAGTCAACTTTTTGTCAGTTTTACATTTACTCTGTTGTTTTAAAAGTCCTGTTTTATAGTATTATTTTTAATAAAAATTATATTTTAATTATATTTATTACGCCATATTAAAAATTTCTTCACTTTCACACGTTATTTTAATGCTCTGTGATGAAGCCCATGAGTCCTTATTTCTCATGAAGCGAAACCTTGATTTAATTTAATAATTTTAATCACTCAACAGAAATAAAGTGTGCGTCTCCTCTGTTTCACTGACTGTATGTGAACTCACAATGACCTGAAATATTTGCTGTTATACAATCTTTTAAAGTGAAGCCATTTAAAAATTAATATATATATTTTTTTTTTCGGGAGTTACGTGCGAGCCTCAAAGTTCAAAAAGTTCAAAGTACCTTTATTGTCCCACTAGGGGAAATTGAATTTGCAGCAATGCTCAACATAAAACACATAACATACAACAACACTCATCAACAAAACCAACCAGCAAAGAAGGAATTCACATTAGCGCCCAATATACATAATGTATAATAAATAAATAAGTAAAATACAGGACACCGTCAAGTGCAAAAATGCAACTTGTGCAAGTTAATATGAAGTGCTAATTGCCATTAAGGTGCCTCACAGCTGCCGAAATGAAAGATATGTGCATCCTCTTTGTTCTGCATCTAGAAAATCGATAACGCCGCTCAGAGGGCAAAAGCTCAAACTCTGTTCTAAGGGGATGATCCTGTGAATGAGCTATAGCTCTAACTTTCCTCTGTACCTGTTTTATGTATAACTCCCCTGGTTGAGCCTGACTTCCCCTGGAAATCTTGCTCGCCACTTTGACCAGACTACCAAGTCTGTTTTTATTTGTCAGGGAGAGGCTTCCAAACCAAGCAGAAAGATAAAACCGATTCAATGAAAGCACGATAAAACAGATTCATCATGTCTGACGAAACATTAAAAGTATTCATTTTCCTAAGAAAGTACATTCTTTGTTGGAATTTCTTTGAGACCGCATCAACCAACGGTTCAAAACACAGTTTGTTATCTAGAATGACTCCAAGATATTTGTATGTCTCCACGGGCTCAATATCCATGCCCTTAATAACCGTGACTGTAGGGGAAGGTGGTGACCTGCGAAAGTCAATGATCATATCCTTAGTTTTAGATACATTCAGCTGTAAAGATGAACTATCACACCACTCTACAAAGTCACTAAGGACTGGCCCATGGTCCCGCTCATTCCCTGATAGCAAGCTGACAATAACAGAATCATCAGCAAACTTAAGTATGTATCTATCTTGGTACAAACTGCGACACTGGTTTGTATACAGGATGTACAAGAGAGGAGACAGACAGCATCCTTGGGGGGAACCAGTAGATGTAAAAATGACTTCAGATAGGGTGCTGTTTGCCCTCACCCGCTGAGATCTATCTGTTAAAAAATCCAATAACCAGCCCACCAAATTCAAATCCAGGTTAAAATCTGCAATCAGTCTCTCAGCGAGCAAAAGGGGCTGAATAGTGTTAAAAGCAGAAGTAAAATCAACAAATAAAAGTCTGACATGAGTTTTTGCTCTATCCAGATGGCTAAAAATAAAATGCAGTAGTGTGATCACAGCATCCTCCACACACCTGCCAGACCTATATGCAAACTGCAGTGGATCTAACTGATCTCCAACCTGCAGTAAGACAGCCTCTTTGATAATTTTCTCAAAGCTTTTCATGACCAATGAGGTCAAGGCTACAGGTCTAAAATCATTCAAGGATTTTGGGGAGCTGCACTTGGCTAAGGGCACAATAATAGAATGCTTCCAACTTCTAGGAACTCTTTGTTGTGATAAGGACAAATTAAAAATATACTGGAAGATAAGACAGAGTTGATCTGCACATGTTCTTAGTAATTGCCCACAAATCTCATCTGGCCCGGACTTTTTGATCTGGTGCGCCTAAATATGTTAGCCACAGTACTACTGTCCACAGTAATTGATGGAGCTGCCTGTGTAATAGCCCTTAAACCCTCCATTTCATCATCATAATCCAATTTGTTAAATCGCGAATAGAATACATTGAATTCATCAGCCATATGTTTATCAGATGAAAGACCATCCAGGACAACTCTGTTAACTTTATCATTAGACCCAATCAGTGTTTTCATACCATTCCAGGTTTTCTTTAAATTATTACTTCTCAAATCTGCCTCAATTTTTTCCTTATACCTTAATTTAGCCTTTTTAATTTCAGCCCTAATCTCTTTTTTACCAGCCCTCTCTCCATACACATCACCTTCATTAAAAACAGTTTTTCATTTGATTAGTAAATCCTTAATGTCCTTAGAGAACCACTGTTTGTTGTTTGGAAACACCTTAACTTCCCTACTCGGGAGAACAGAGTCTTTGCAAAAAGAGATGTAACTACAGACAACGGCAGTAAGTTCATCAATATCAGAACAGGAGTCCTGAAACACTGTCCAGTCTGTGCACTCAAAGCAGGCTTGTAGCGCTGAAGAGCTGTCCTCCGTCCAGACCTTCACCTGTTTTCTAACAGGTTTCTCCCTCCTCAACAACGAGGTGTAGGTGGGTAAGAGGTGGACAGAGTTGTGGTCAGAGGAACCCAGCGCTGGCCCCGCCTTGGACGTATATGCGCCTTTAATGGAGCCGTAGCACAGATCTAGAGTATTGTTATGACGTGTGGGGCATTTTACTTACTCTGCTTAAGGCACGTGCATCAGAACGTTTGATGTATGGTTTAGAGAAGCAGTTTACTTGTCTTCCAAACAGGAGATGCTAGTTGACATCCGTGGGGCAGCTCGGTGATGCTCTGAGATCAATTGAATGACACCGAAACACGCCGTTGACGACATGTAGCCTATATATTAGATACAAATTTGCTTATTTGGAGATTACATGTCATTGGAATTACAAGTGGAAATAATCGCAGTTATCTAAAATAACGCGATCAGAAGATATTTAATAATCATGACAGGCCTATATGGCATTTTAAGATTTAAAAAAAAATCTTGACCATCCAATAATGTTCCTGTAACAGCATTTCTCCGTCCTTCTTTTAGTTTTGTTCTGAACACTACCATCTCTGCCGCCCACACGGATCCGATTATGTCCATGTGCTTCAGCTCTTCTGAGGAGACCATCATGCTGGTGACCACAGCCAGGGATGGCAAGTTCAAAGTGTGGATACAGGGGGCTGATGCTGACACACAACGTGGGTCTAGTGTTTCAGACTTTTGCAAAACTGTTAATGTTGGAATGAAAAGTCTAACACCAAAGGTCTGAATTCAGACATTCCTGTCTCACCACAATGTTTCTGTGTATTTTAGAGGACCAGTCCTTTTGGTCATGTGATTTTGTGGGCAGCTATCATAACCTAATGCCTTCGAACTGCAGTTTCTCAGCCGATAGCTCTCTTCTGGCGGTGAGCTTCAAGGAAGTCATCACCATATGGAACCCAGAGACCTGGGAGCTGCTCACCACCTTCTGCCAGCCACCTGGAGAAATAAGGTGTGGTCTTTTTCTCAATTTGCAAGGCTTTGTAGATGATCCCTGTCTTCAAATCAGGCAATCCAAACTCCTTTTGGCGCATTTTCATGCATAGTAATTATTTCACGTGTTTCTTGCTTAAAGGAGTTTTCAAGGTTCAATACAAGTTTAGCTGAATTGACAGCATTTGTTGCATAATATTGATGCATCCTTTCCTTTGCAAAAAGCAAAAATCTACAAAAAATTGTTAGAAGATAACCCACCTGAACTACTGTCATCATTATTGTCAGACGTTTTTTCCCGTTTTGTGCAAATCAGTACAATAACGGATACGAGCCCATCTTTCATGTTGTTTGTTGACGTGTTATCATGAATAAACTCTCCTGTTGCAATGCGTTTGAGTTTCAGGATCATAGTTTCAGTTGGGGACTATGGTAGTGTGGTTGATATATCCAGTCTGCGATCAGTGCTGTATTGTGCGCTTCGCTTTAGTATTTGTTTCTAGCACCTCACTCAGTCTCTGGCACACACATAGGTGCCACTGCACTGTCGCGGTTCAAATTGAACTCCGAATATATTCTGAATTATTGACAATTGTTTCAGAATTGTTTTTTTTTTTTAATCACCCCATATCAAATATCTAACTTAATGGTAACTATGAGCCAACTTATTTTTTTGATTTTATTTCAGCACTTTACTGTATTATGAAACAAGAATTTGGATATTTAGTTAATAATAATAAGGGATTTCAGTGAGTGCAACAAATCTGCTTTGTGCAGTATTTTTTTTCTCCCCAATTTGGAATGCCCAATTCCCAATGCACTCTTAAGTCCTCGTGGTGGTGTAGTGACTTGCCTCAATCCAGGTGGTGGAGGACAAATCTCAGTTACCTCCATGTCTGAGACCGTCAATCCACGCAATTTATCACTGGGCATGTTGGAGGGTGTGGAGGCTTTACACTATCCACCGCGGCATCCACGCACAACTCAATACACGCCCCATCAAGAGTGAACCACATTATAGCAACCATGAGGAGGTTACCCCATGTGACTCTACCCTCCCTAGCAACCGGGCCAATTTGGTTGCTTAGGAGGCCTGGCTGGAGTCACTCAGCACGCCCTGGATTCAAACTCATGGCTCCAGGTGGTGGTAGTCAGCGTCTTTACTCACTGAGCTACCCAGGCCCCCCTGCTTTGTACAGTATTTACAATCCTCTCACACTTATTTGCTGAGCCATAAAGTCTTGGCAACTTTGTACTATGTTGGCTTTATAGTAAGCCACAATTGCTTTGTAAAAATATTTCTGAATGTGAAGAGAAGTGATAATTTGTGCACTTTAACACAACTTTAATCATTTAGGATATTTACAGTTATTACTTTGATAGTGTTCATTGCTGTTCTTAGTTTTTGATTAACAGTAGAATAATCTGAGACTAATCTTGTAAAATATGTAAGTGACATGAGCTTGACTGATCACGGTGGCCTTAGAATTGGTGAAAAGCATTGACTAAAGGCAGTTACTTTGATCCACCAGGGACCTTTGTTTTGGCCGATTTAGCTGTTCCAAATACTTGCTTGGCACCACCACCAAGAACCTACTCTGCTGTTGGAATCTCCTCACATGTTCATGTAAGTGTTCACTACAGTGTGTGTGTTTATTTGTATATATGTGCAATTCATTGAAATTGTCATATTTTTGTCAATGGAAACCCAAGAATTCCTGGTTTTGCATTTTCAGTTTTGTTTGAATGACACTGATTTGTTTTGACCACAGTGGAATGGAGCACATCTATGGAAATGTGCACGCTGCAGCCTGACCCTTTGTCAGAAAACGTGGCTGCATTTTCATACCAGTCTAAACATACTGACCGTAAGTGTTTGCAGAAAGGCAATTGTCAGTTGCCATTTAAAATAAATAAAACATTCACATTGACAGCGATCTGCAGTTACTAGAATTCATTCATTTATTTTCAATGAGAGTTGCTGATTTCCAGCCACTTAAAATTGCTTGAGCTTTTTTCAAATGAGTATCAACGAATACCAACAATGGGAGTGAAGGGTGTGGAGTTCAGGTGAGCCATCTCATTGACCCTGTTTCCACCAAGTATAAAGATGCATCTCTGGGGATCTGAGCACATGTGGTCAGGTGAGACATTGCTGATATTCTTAAATGCGTCTCTTGTGATCGAATTTGGAGGAGAGGGACTGTATGATGACATTCATCAATCACTGTCAGTGTGTTCCTGCATGATAATAAACCACAACAAAGTCAGAAAAGTCAAAGAAAGTGCAAAAAAAAATGACGTACTGTTTTTCCCAGATGCATCTAAAGCACAAATGCAACATTTTGAACCAAATTGTCTGTTATTTTAGTGCATAACCTGACCTGCAGAATCCTAGAAATTCTCATGCAAATACCTCACCTAAAGGGGATTGTGCTTTTTCTGTTGCTGGTCCTAGGCTATGGAACAGTATACCTATGGACAATATGTCTGCCCCTTCCCTTCCTGTTTTTAAATCACACCTGAAGACTTATCTGTATTCCTGGGCTTTTACATGAATGTTTATTGTAGATTTTATGGGTAATATCTTGTTTTTGTTTCATTTTTCTTTAGTGTTGTATAACTCTGTATCTTGTTATTGTTTTATTTGCATATGTTCAGCACTTTGGTAGACGCTATTCGTTCTTAAATGCGCTAAATAAATAAATTGACCTTGACCTTGCAGATGTTTGTGCTTCTCATAAGTCCCTGCATAATGATTTCAGACATACTGAAGATGATCCGTGAAGTTCTCGTGTTTGTGTGTATATATATATATATATATATATATATATATATATATATATATATATATATATATATGCTTTTTAAAATTTTCAGATCAGACGTTTATTTCCTTTTAAACTGCTCAAAACCAGCAAAGTTTAAGTTCTTGTTTTAGCACAGCGGTTGATTGACAGGCGAGGGGTAGCCCTTTGCTACTGCCTGGATGCATAAAGGACGTATTAGCGTTTACACCTCAAATGTAATGAGCTTACGTGCTTTTTTAACCATATTCGTATCTGTTTTTTGTGATCCGGTCACAAAACATTTTAGACCCCGTTTCCACCTGTATTTAGTGCTGACCACATGTGATCGAATCGCCAAAAATGCATCTTAATACCAGGTGTAAACTGGGTCATAAGAGACATTGTAGCCAAATCTGAGAAATGTTACTTTGGGCTATTTTACTGTTGTGTGTATGCCTGGAACCCCATACAAGGAAATAATAAAAAAAATGTTCAGTGGATGAGTGTTAGAAATTGTCAGCATTCTAAATGAGTTTGGTTCATACCTTGATAGATTATTCATATTGTTTATGATGTGAAGCAATACTGCAAAAGTGCATTCCACTCCAGAATGTTAACTTCAATTAGCAAGAAAACTGATTCTTTGTCCATGTAGAAAATGGCTTCATTCACACAGCTGAATGTTACCCAAATTGGATTATCTGCTCAAATCTGATTTTTCTTATTGTAAGGTTGTTCACATAAGATTTTGAACGTAGCCCATATCAAACACTGGTCTGAACAGCCGATTGCACCTAAACTGACCCGCATATGTATAATCAAACTCTGGCGTGTTCAATAATATAATTAATTAAATTACATTTAAAAATGTAACTAGACGTTTTGCTTTTTTCTTGATGCGTTTTCTGGGGGTCTGGATAGCTCTACCACAAGACGCTGACTACCACACCTGGAGCCATGAGTTTGAATCCAGGGCGTGCTGAGTGACTCCAGCCAGGCCTCCTAAGCAACCAAATTGGCCCGGTTGCTAGGGAGGGTAGAGTCACATGGGGTATCCTCCTCATGGTTGCTATAATGTGGTTCTCTCTCTCGATGGGGCACGTGGTGAGTTGTGCATGGATGCCGCAGAGAATAGCGTGGGCCTCCACACACCCTAGGTCTCTTCGGTAACTCGTTCAACAAGCCATCTTGGAGGCAACTGAGATTTGTCCTCCGCCACCTGTATTGAGGCGAGTCACTACACCTCAAGGACTTGGCGCACTTGGGAATTGGGCATTCCAAATTGGGGGGAGAGAATTTTTCACTGTATTCTGCGCAAGCAGAGCATTTACAGTAAAATCTATCTTTTCATGCACTTTACTACAGGTGATCCAAATGAATCTCTAAACCCAACTGTTGAGCCTATATAATGTTATTTTCTTTAAGAGCTGAATGCATTAACTCAAAGATATGACTCGCAATTAAACATTTTAAACAATAAAGTTTATATAAGTGTGTAAATAACAAATGTTGAACTGCCGTTTATTGATGTAAAAGTCGCATTAAATCTGACCTGACTGTTCAAACTGAAGGCACATTGGGAAAATCAGATACGCATCAGATTTATTTCCACACATGAAAGTGTCCCAGATCGGATTTGAAAATTTCCAATTCTAAGTGCTTTTGGCTGTTCACATTATCATCCAATTAACAGATTTGTGTCACGTGTGAGTGAAAAATCAGATTTGGGCCACATTCAGATGTGGTGTGAATGTAGCCTCCTCTCTCATTTTTGCATGCATCACATTTGTGATCAGATTTTCAAAAGCTATGGCCAGTCAATAACATTAGTGTTAAGTAGCAGGAATGTCTACTAGTGTCCTCCAGCAATTTAATCGCTGTCAATGTGAATGGGTCTTAAAATTTGTGATTCAGACTTTTGCATAAGCTGCTTTTAATTTATTTTCTGGTCTCTGTACAGTTTTTGTTTTCAAACCCAGCAAGCCACAGCCTCTGTTCAGTCGGAAAGAAGTGTGTTCAGGAAAGGTGCATTGTGCTGTCTTTGTCCCTCGAGAAGAGCCGTTGGATTTCTGTGATGAAAGTTCCCAGTGGCTTAACAGATCTCAACTGTACTTCCTCACCCTAGACATGGTACTTCTGTGATCCTGCTAATAATCATGAATCACATGGTTCTTCAACAAACATTTACTATTTGTAATCAACGTTTTGTCTTTAGATCTCTTTCACTTGCCACTTTCTTTGCTGTGGTCTTTGTGTCCTTCTAGTAATAATAACTGTTCAATTCTCAGGATTTAATGACCTTCAGCACGGCAACAGAAGATGATAGAATGTTGGCCTCAAGCAAACGGGTATGGATTTTTTATTTGTATTCAATCTTCACACCTCCCTTCTGCCATTTTCATGTGATATACGTTCAAAATACATTCTGACATGTCTCTGATACAGCTCATCATTGATGACACTGTTGCTGTAACGCCATTTTACCTGCTGCTGGGTAAACACCGACAGCAGCAGGAGAAAGAGAGTGCAGTGTTCCATCCAGTGCTTGACAAATGCCAACAGCCACAGAGTTCAGTTACCATCAAAGAGGTCAGTCATTTCAAATAAATATGTCAGCATTTTACAGCCTTTTTACGTATAGCTCTAAATATGCTCACGGTTGCTGTTTTTTTTTTTTTAAATCAGAGGAACCATTTTAATAGTAAACATTTTGTTAAAAATAATCAAGCCATGCTTACCACGCATTTGTTTGCTTGTTTGTTTTGGACAAAGTGAACAGAAGGAAGATTGTTATTGAATTATTTTTTATGGACCAATGTAGCTATTCAGCAGAAAAGGCAATATTTATCTACATATTTGTGTACTGAAATATTTTAAAATATGAAAAATGCCAAGCTAGTATTTCCCTGAACATTTGAGGGGTTATGCAAACATTGTTCATTCAGAGTTTTGATTCAGTTCATTTAAACAATTTGAAGTGATTCACTACCGATACTGAAGTTTTAAACATATGGAATTATTGGGCCACATTTTTTTTCTTTTTGCATTCTGACCCTTTAAACTGGACGTGCTTGCTAATTAAAGTACTCCCTCCCTAATAAATATAGTTGTTTAAAAGCTTGAAATCTGGACTTCACAGTCTGTCCAACTTTTACGTGCTGCATTTTAAGATTTGACGGATGTAACGTTAACCAGAAGTGTGACTAATATTACTGATGTATGCTCATTTGAATGAGAAATAACATTACACTTGCATAAATTGGATTGTGTACATTTATGAATATCACTAAATTGGAGAGAATAACAAACTTCCCCTAAACCAAAATAAAACGTAATAAACATTTAAACAAAATACAAATGCGTTGAAATCACAAATCTCTGTATACATGGTGTATTTATTCTGGTAGCCAGTGTGTGCTCTTAGTTGTAAAATACAACCAGGTCATTAGTTTCACTCTTAAACCAGTGTTTTTAGACAATATAACATCTTGTGTCACTCTGTGAGGATTATTTCAGCATATATGCACCCATGTTATGTTGAGTATGCGTATGAGTATATTATGTTTGTTCTATATTCAGCCCGTTTTATCAAACATAAACAGAACATGGAAAATATGGCTCTAAAAAGAACTATATACATATAGTGTATGTGTGTGTGTATGTATATATATATATATATATATATATATATATATATGTGTGTGTGTGTGTGTTTTTTTCTGGCAACACGCTTTGATTGCGGCTCGATAATGTTCTGATTTTCCCAGTCGGCAGCCAGTAATGTCAGCCTTAACAATTATACTTGCTAGTCACAAAAACAAGGAGGGTTTACGAAACTATGACACGGTCCGTTGGAAGCTTGACTAAAAAGTTGCCTAGTTTTAGAATGCCAGCAAAATGCATTATATATCATGAAAGTTTAATATAATACAATATAATAAAGTTTGGCTCAGCCAGCCATGGAAGAGATGGGGGTATGCATGTTTTCAAGTATTTATTTCCTGAACTGTTTACTGTGGTAGCTTACCTCCCCTCATTCTTTTTTCTGTTTTTAGTTGTTGCACACACCAGCTCATGTTCTACCTGCAGCTTCAGTCTTGTGCTCAATGTTTGTCAATTCCCTCTTGATCTCCAACACTGGAGTCCGGTAAGAGACAACACTCATTAACGAGTTATTTGTTCAGATATTCAGATGTCATGATGGATATTTATAAATAAGACTTTCTTTGAAAGTAAAATGCTGCCTCGTTGGTTTCCTTTCCTTTCTTGTATGAGATGCTTTTTCCTGCCGTTCATAATTTTTATATTTTTCCTTTTTATTTGTGCTGCCTCGTCCTCAGAGAGGAAATGAAATCTTTGGAGCAGGAAATGAACAGTGAGAAAGAGGAAGAGGGCTCTGAGGGGGAAATGGAGACATGTGATGGTCAGCAGGAGCTCCGAGCTCAAGGTTCCTTAGACGAGGCAACTCCGAAGCTTTCTAAAGCACAAGAGAGGGAACTGAGGAAAATCAGAAAAACTGACTTCAGCTGGTTGGCTGGCCTCGTTGACGCCAAACCACGATGAAGAAATTTCACAAAGCAGTTAACAATATTTTTCTTTATCATTCCAACTCCAGCTTCAGATACAGAAAATGTGGTTGGTTAACAAAAATTTTATGTGGACTGCAGCAGCCCTTAAGTGGTTTATTTTGTGTAATGGGACTTGTTGTAACAATAAAGACAAGAGTGCGATTTTGTAACTGAATATTAGTGTAATATTCATCCTATTTGCATCAACAATAATTTATAAAGATCTTTTTGACTAATGTACTGTGAAGTCGACTCTTCATTTGAATATATTTGCGCATTTTTGTTGTTTTTATAAAATGGCAAACATTTTCATCCATTCCTCCATATAGAGTGCAATAACCTGAATCTGGAAATAAACCTCTTATAAGATTTTTCAGTGTGCAAATTGATTAACGATGAATCCTTAACTAAGTACTAGTGTGAGCTCTGAGACTAATTGATGGTAAATGCTTCTGTTGAAGCCATCAGTCTTCATTATTAATATAGTGTTTTTTTTTGTTTTGTATTAATTGCGGAATTAGCTACTGAAGAACTATACTACCCATGATGCTAAAAAGATCCACCAACCAGTCACCGCAAAAGAGCCCAGAAGCAGCCACCCACTTTCATGGTGCAATTGAGTCGGTCTCCATACCCTCTCAAACTACTTATGTACTTTTAAATATATTGATTTGATACTTATCAACAACTTTAAAGGAACAGTTCACCCAAAAATGAAAATTCTTAGTCTCATCATTCACTCACCCTCATGCCATCCCGGATGTCTATGACTTATGCAGAACACAAATTAAGGTTTTTAGAAAAATATTTATATTCTGTAGGTCCTCAATGCAAGTCAGCAGGACCCAAAACTTTGAAGCTCCAAAGGCACAGAAAGGCAGCATAAAAGGCAAACTCCAGTGGTTAAATCCATAGAATCCATCAGAAGAAAAATGATTAATGTGGGTGAGGAACAGATAAATATTTAAGTCCTTGTTTACTATAAAACTACACTTTTACAAACAGCCCACCTAAGTTCTGTTCTCTCCAAAGAGTTCCTCTTATGCGTTTTACGATTTACATTATTTGTGCATATCGCCACCTCCTGAGCAAGGAGGATAATTTATTGTAAAAAGGACTTAAATATTTATGTTTCTCACCCACACCTTTCATTTAGCTTCTGAAGACATGTATTAAACCACTGGAGTCTTATAGATTACTTAGATGCTGCCATTATGTACTTTTTGAGCTTCAAAGTTTGGACCCTGTTGACTTGCATTGTATGGACCAACAGAGCTGAAATATTCTTCTAAAAAAAATCTTCATTTGTGTTCAGCAGAAGTCTATTCCTGAAGGTGAACTGTTCCTTTTACATTAATAGTTTTACATTTTCATATTGTAATTCGCAATGGGATTGTAGCCTTGCGAATATGTTGATTACACAGCCTTGTACCTTTGTCTTTGCCTGATTATCAAATAATTTTTTCTGAATTTGTAATGGTGTGATTCATCTCAAAGGCTGTTGGATTGGTTCGTGGCTGAGAACTTATGACCGATTCTATGAAACATTTATTAAATAAATAATGAATGGGGGAAAAGTACTTCTGGAACCAAGATGGCTGAAAAAGTTGGCGGGCACTGTTGCACTCTGAAGTATACATATTCATATGTCCAAAGTTCCCACAGTCTTAGAAAGTCATGGAAAACTTGTGGTATTTGCTACAATCAATATAATTGTTTTAGTTTTGGCTAGAATTCATGAAATTACTTTTAAAAATCCAGTAATAAATCCCAAGACCCGGACAAAGTTGTGTGCTCAGTGTATCGGAAACCTGCATAAGCTTACTTTGAAGGTTAAGGTTATTTCTATCATGTATTTCTGCATGAAATAACTCTCTGCTTCTTTTCAAGAATGATATAGGAAGTAATGCTACCTAGCGTTGTACACTGCAGAGGATCTAAATGGCTTGTATGCAATATTTACTTATTACTGTTTTTTTTTATTTCTTTAGTAAAGCACTGAGAACATCCTATTTCTTACCCGCATCTGGATTTGTAGTTCAAAGTTGACATCAAACTTTGCTCTCGCATTTGCTAGTTTTTACTGTTAAAATTTTGACCGTGTAAGTGGAAATTATTTGACAGTTCTTGCCCGAAAACAACGGATTAATTTAACTGTTAGCTGCATGCAAAAGTTGGGACTGGAAAAGATCTAGACTGCAGACAAGCCTTATTTGTTGCCCACCCAGAGGGGGAAGGTGTTCCATCTGTCATGCACTTACATGGAGTCGGGTCACTCTTTGGCTCTCGTGCAAGCCAAAATGAAATCTGCTTTCAGTCACTGTATTAACTAAAACTGTCTGAAAGGGCCGTCAGAGAAAATTAGCAGCTAACCATTTAGAGGAATGTAATCCTGTACAATTGCTGCTGGAACTCTCCCAGAGAAACGGCTCCTGCTGGTTCATTCTTGATTGGCCTATTGAAAAGGCCCGCTTTATTCCTAGCAATCACTGAAACATTGCATTTGGATGAAAATCTGTTTTTATTCCAGTTTAAGGAGATGCAAGTTTTGAGCTGTCAATTCCCACTGCATTGAAGTGTGAACCACAGTTATTGCAAGCATTCCACACATCAGGATCAGAAATGACTTGTTACATTCGATATGTTTTTATTTTCTGAAATTCCGTCAAGGGACAAATCTTTTGTGTGTGGCATTTTATTTTAAGACAAAACTTAATTCTAACAAAACTAGTCAACGTGAGAATAAAAAATCTATTTAGATTTTACAGATGTAAATAAGGATTCACATTCACAAAGAGACATAGACAATATACCATGCACTGACATAATGTGCACACTGTGTTTAAAAGCAACAGTATGTTCATAAGGGAAAGTGTATGATTAAATTATTGACTTTTCTCTAGAGATACTTTAAAAATGCTATGTTTACAAGTGACATCAACCATCAATATCAAGATCAAATGGCACCTGCATTAGTGACCAGCTGCACTTTACAAAAACCAACAAACCAGCTGCACTTTTCCCCATGGACTCAATAATCCCTTCTCTGTTCTGTCCATATGGTGAAGTCCTGCTGATTTTCAACCTTAAGATTATACAACTCTTAAAAAATAGCTATTATATATATAGAGAGAGAGCCAACTGTGGTTTTCATGAGGATGTAAGTATCACAAGGATAAAGTTTGTGGCTTAGGGGACATGCAGTACCAAGTGTCAAAACAAAGACCTGTGGCATCACATGAAGGGAAATAAAATTCACAATGGTAGTGTAGTTAGTCCAAGCACCTGGTGAAAATCCTATGTTTGAGCCAGATAATAGTATAAAATATAGATCAAAATATTCCATGGTTTATTGCAGTGAAAATGTAAAACATTTCTGCCAGCCATGAACCAAAAACGCAGTGATTCAATCATGTGCAAATGTATCAACAAATACCTGAAGTGTCTTTTTGCGTGTGCCTTTCGTAAGGGACAAAGTATTGTCACATAAAGTGCTTGTGTAACAATATTGATGAACAAGAATCGTGCTAAGAATCTCTTTCAAATCAAACAGGTCACAAAAATAGGAAACAATAGTGCTGAGAACTTGAAATCCAATTACAGTGGGGCAAGAGTATCAGGGCCTACATCTACAGAAATTGTCTGTACTGTAATGCCCATACCATTTGGAATGTATAAGAAAAGAAAACGACTGTAATTCCCTCCCTTTCATCTGTTGGATCAATTCCACTTTGGTTACGTGTACAAACTGTATTTGTCTGCATAGCTTTTTCAGAAGAGTTGTAATAATGTAGCACCACTGAAACGGACTACACTTCTAAAAATATCTAAGCATACCTGAATGTATTACTAGCAGGCTCTGAATAACTTTTAAAGAGACTTTAAACCATGGATCACAAAAAGTACTGAGGGAACAAAATGACAAAACTACACTATTGCAGAACTTTCTAGCTTAGTCTGAAGGTTAGCAATGACCATATAATCAAAATAAACAATACACAATGTGTAAAAGTAGAATAAATATGCATGGCTTGCTTTGGAGCTTTACACAAAATAAAGCATGGTATAACCGCAAGAACCATTGTTTCCATTTCTATTTTTCTCCCTAAAATGTGTTCTCACGGCCACTTAAACACAGGGTAGTAATAAATGCCTTTAACAAACACTCCTACCTTTAACTCAAAAGCAAGCTATGCTGTTGGCTCCTGCTCTATTTGTTATTTCAGCTAATGGATAAGAACAACTACTGCACTGGATAAATGCTAGTGGATACAACAAGCACTGCAAGCAGCTAAACCATGAACCCTGGCAAGGTTCTCTTAAAAACAGAGCACACAATACTCCAGTAGGAGAAGGCCTGCAGTCTCTTTAAAAAGTCAAACAGAGTTTGAAAGTGAAGGAATATTAGGATCTTGCTTCTGCTCGGGTGAGCAGAAGAGGAAGAGTCGACTCCGGAGGCTTTTATAGGCAAACCTGAAATACATCATATGTCCCATGGCAACAAAGGAAACAGAGATGATCACGAGAAGGCCAAAGGCCTCAGGATTTGGTGCAAGGATGACCATGATAAAGTGCAGCAGATCGAGAAGATAGTTCATGGAGTTCTGGACACCATTGATGATGCCTCTCTCAGATTCGATCACATTCTCTTGGATCAGTTGGGTCACAGTCAAGTCAAAGGACCAAAGACCTGAAAGAAGAATCAGTTGAGGAGAATGAATCAAAAGACAAATCACAGCACACAATTATCATAAACGTGACTTTAAGAGTGATTTTGGACTCAAAAGTTGTCTTTACAACTCTAAAGCAATAAAACAATAAGCATATCACTTTTCCCCAATGATAACGGATCAAAATGACTAAACAAAACTACATTATATTAGTTTTGTTTCCTGTTGGTTGCTCATTTACTTACCAACTCTAGCAGCAATGACACCAGCAAAGAGAAGACTGACAGACAAGTAGGACTCCACTTGGAGGCCTTCCTCAAAAATGGTTTTGTTGGTCAGGCCCTCTGGCGCAATAGTGGGAACAATGGTAGGAATCTCTCGCAGCAAAGCACTTTCTCCAAACAGATGTTTAAGGACCTCCTTGAAGGGCGAGACACTGAGATCAAAGGGGCTTCCAGGAGCGAAGACAGAAGCCACACAGAGCATGAGGCATGAGAACTGGGTCACTCCAGCGATGAAGCCAGTTCGGATCAGGCCGCACTTCTTCCTAATCCAGGTGAAGGCAACTGTTCCACAGATGCCAGATATGGCTGAGGCTCCCATTAGCAGACTGAGTACTGAACCGTTCAAGCCCTGATTGTATGCGAAGCCTGTGGTAATGCAGTCAAAACCCAGCACTGTCATGTAGAGGAAAGCCAGAGACATGCCAGCAAAGAAGATGGATTGATTGTAGTAGGCTACCCAGCCCTCCTTGAAGGTACGAATGGGCTCTGTCATCTGATAGCAGCAACTGGTCTTCTTCTCACTGACTGTCTTCACTTCAGCAGTTTCATTCATTAGCTGGGAGCCTTCAGCTGGACTTTCACTATTTCCAGTCTCTGCAAAGTTCAATTAAAAGACCACAAAGATAAGAGAAGGTGATATTCTGCAATAGTCAATTCAATGTGTCTGTTCCAAAACCAAGTGTACTGCCTGCTGCCTTCATTGGCAGCTGCCTTCGACGACAGCATCCTAAGCCTCATAAGGGAGAGCTTTATCTGCCATCTTAATGTATTTATTTCTTTGCCAATCTTTACAGTGCATTCTGGGATTGCCTATCTAGTGAAGGATACATATGATGATACATTCAAATTTTGTCAAAATTAGGTATCTTAAGAGGCCGCATAATTAAGGTACCTAGCTTTTGGAACAGCCTACGCATCGGGAGTGCACCTATGATGTCTTAAAAATGCTGCCCACAGAGGCCATTCACTAGGTATTCAACAGACCATTTATTTCATCAGTACATTTACACTGACTTTGAAAGTTTGATTTCAGTCGAATTTGTCTTTTTAATATGCAATTTTTTTGGAGTCAGACTGATGAAGATAATACAATTGCTTTGTCCAACATGCACAATCTTTACTTGGACCACAACTGGCACAGTATTGTTCATGTGCACCAAAAGACAGGTGATGTGCTACATATATTACCGGCACTTCCTAAGCTGATGTCCTTCCATCAAATATTCGATTGTGTCATGTATATGTGGACAGACTACATATAGCTTGATGCAAAAACCCGCTGTAGCTCTATTATAACTGCATGTGTAAATGCACTAAATGTTGTTTACAGAATTATAAAATTACAGTGAAGAATTTGGTTGGTATTTGAGGCTGACCTTTTTGAATGTTGAGTTGTTTCAATTCTTGGTCATCAGTTTCCTTTAGTCCTGCTTTGATGGCTAGTGCTGGAGTCTTCTGATATACTTTCCAGAGCAAGAAGTACTCCAAACACATGGAGAACAGGTTCCAGCCCGAGATGAACCCACAACCGATGAAATGAGAACCGAATGCCATGATCTGGCCCACAAGCATTGGAGCCAAAATGTTGGTTAACTGGTCGATTATTCTGACAGTGGCATTCATATCTAACACAACACCCACACACACACACACACACAACACAAAACATAGTTAAAAACTTTTTCCATAGAAATGAGAAAGCTATGGTCTCGTTTTAATAGATTTCCTTGAGGTTACTGGGTTCACCAAATATACATTGTTGGGTTTAAAATGAGGGTCATAAAGAGTGATGCTTGAAGGAGAAAGATGAGTAGTTGTAATATTTTATGGATTTCTTTGACTGGGGGAAATTAGAGTAATACACAAGAAATGAGAGTTTAAGATGTTTATAGCTCAAAGGTAGAAGATCATCTAAAGAATAAGCATTCGTCTTCATTATGAACATTTGCAACATCTGAAATCCTGACCTGCCAATTTGCTCCGATCATCTCCAGCCACAACCACCACCCAGTCCCTCTGGATGGTGATGGACATAGCTGTGCTGGCCAGGTTAGCAATGTTAGCAATGGTGATTACCATAATGTAGCATGATGTCTGCAATGCAACAATGTAAGTTTAATAATGTTATTACAAAAAATGTAATTGAGTCCAAAAATGTCAAGAGTAGATGCCTGTTGTTAATCGAGTGCCACAAAAAGCCCATAAAAAAAGCCCAAGCAGTTTTTCAGGCACAGTCCAGAACGGTTCATTGAACATGCCATTTTGTCTGCTGTATGGGTCCTCCGACCTCAGTGACACGGAGATGAACAGCAGGTTTTGTTTGTTATTGTGTATGTAAAAGTTACAGCTTTCCAAACCTTTAACAGGAGACTCAGTGAACTAATATTGACCAATCAACAGGCTTTCTGTTCATGTGACATCCGCCAAATTCTGCTGACAGCATGCCACTTTTGTTTTTTTTTTTACCATTACTAAGGTGTCGTGTTTCAGAACAAACAAGAAACATGACAAACCTGAACTTAAGCTGAGGCCATGTAAAAAGTGGGGCTACTCTATGATTTTGACTACATTACCTCCCATTTTTTATATGGCAGAATTTAACTTTAAAATCGCCCAGAAAGTTCTAAGAAGATTTTAGCTTTTAGTCTCTGAAAACTATGGGGGACACAAAAAATATATACATTTCCAAACTTTTAAAGCACAATGCAACATTTAGAGTTACTAACAATTGCAAAAACAAAACTAAACACCACCCAAGAACTGCCATATAACATTCTTGCCACCAACGAAATTATCAATGCATAAGACTTTGGTCAGTGTGTTTTTTAAGAACTGTTTACTCACTAAGAAAGCATTGAGATATAGTCCCACAGCTTTGCTTGGGAGCTGCCAGTTTTCAAACACTTACCAGTAACCATCCATTGTACAAGGTAGAAAGCTGTTCTTTAAACTGGAAAACGGCCATCAGAAGGGCACCACACAGAATTACAGCACTGTTCTGGACCACCAAGGATGTCTGTGCCACTGAAAGAGAATTCAGGCACTCAATTGCATAAGATTACAAATGGCAGTACAATCGCCCAAATAAAATTACAAGACCGATATCACTGCATGGCGATGTGCCATGTTGCACAATAACCACCTAGAACAATGTTAATCCTGCATGATGGTGGGGCTTTGTCATATTTACCTTTCAGTCTGGGGTTTTTGTCCACCCAGTCACCAATAATAGCGCCCAGTAAGAGGACGGACCCCGCAACCACCAGTCCATACACGGCCGACAATAGTAAACTATTGCCATACAGCTCCACCAAAAACACGGCCACAGCAAAATTCCACATGCGATCCCCCTGTAACAAAATAACCACAATAATAATCAGTATTTTTTTTTTATTGTGATATCAATAACTATATTTCAATGGGGTTTATGCAATTTACATAGGCAATTATAGATTAGTGAGACAACATAATAATAATAACAATAATAATTATTAATTATAATCTATTAATTATTAAAAGTAATATAAATAATTTGTTCTGCTCTTATAGTGACTGATATAGGCTATAAGTGAATCAGCAGTGAAACACAGATTCTAATGCAAACAGGCTCTTACCCAGGTTGATAGGGCATGTCCGAGGTAAATTAGGAATTTTGCAGACACGATGAATTCGTGAATTCTTTCTGAAGAATCATAA